>NC_083619.1:2064773-2204773 GCF_963584025.1 Labrus mixtus
TATTCAAGCTCTGTTCAGAGGTGAACACACACACACACACACACACACACACACACCTCCTGATCTTACACCAGGAGATGAAATGAACTCAGAGGAAAAAAAGTCCAAACATCTTTTGGCCAGTTTTGAAAAGTCTTTGTGTCTTATGTGGGGTAATATTCCTTGACTTGAAAGGGATCTTAGGATAAGTGGGCGATTTGGTCTCCCAGCTCAAAGGCTCTAACAGGACAGATGATACTGAGTCCATGTGGGCTGCATTCTGTCCTTGCAGTGCAGCTGGTCGCGCCTTCTTCAGCCGAAGCGTGTGTTTCCACTGCACACACTGCAGTCCCGTCTCCAGTGCACGCCAGAAGAGCCTCATCGCTCTGCTCTGCTGGAAATACAAGTGTTTTGGAGAGAACTCGCTGCAAGCACCGGTCAAGCTGAGCAGAGCAGATCGACCCCGGACAGGAAGTCAAGACAAGGGAACGCACAGGGCATCCGGTCTACTTCAAAATAAAAGACAAAGTCCACACTCCTGATCATATCTCACTTTGTCAACATGATGTCAAAACAGGCACCGAATGAACAAATCAACCTCAGAGAGACAAAATAACATGTTGTTTGGACGTTGTTCTCTTTATTCACCCGTGATCTTGAAGCCGTCAGGTGGAGCGAAACCCCCAACAGAACGCTGAGCACATGGATCCTTTAGGAGTGAAAAGCTTTACTTCGATAATCTTAAAGCACATCGAGTCGATTAGAAACAAAGAATCTGAAAAATCAACTTCCCCTCATTTTAAAGCAGTCGTGCCCCACATATGGAAAACAAAGCATGGCCTCATCTGGCTAAACGTTGTAAGCCAGCAAGGCCCCAATTTCTGTAAGCAGGACATGAACGCCTTAAACAAAGTTAGCCTCTCAAAACGGGCCAGAGCTGCAGGAGGCGGAGTCCAAACAAAAGAGTTCCTTTAAAAAGCTATCAAGAAGTTTGATTGTAATTTAACGGTTTGAGTCCATGCCACTCGGTTAGCAGTGTTTTGAAGAGCGTTGGAGACAGTAGGTTAGCAAAAGTTCACAACCACACGCGTCTGGAGTTTCCACAATGCTCGCTGTTTATAATCATTTATACTTTATTGATCCCGCCAGGAGGAAATTCAGTTTTACACTCTGTTTAATGAACATGCTACACAAACATAGACTGAAATACACACACATGCACAAACAGGATCCTATGAACATGCATGGATGCAATGGATGATTAATGCGCTGCCCACAGCGGGCGCTCCTGAGCTGGTGGGGGGGGGGGGGGTTCGGTGCCTTGCTCGAGGGCACCTCGGCAGTGCTCAGGAGGTGGACTGGCACCTCTCCAGCTACCAGGCCAGCTTCCGGACTTGGTCCGTGCTGGGACTTGAACCGGCAACCCTCCGCTTCCCAACCCATGTCCCCTACAGACTGAGCTACTGCCGCCCCGTGTTTACTACACATCGACCTCACAGAGCCCGGTCGTACAGCGTCTCTTCTATCACACATACACAGCGTCCACATGAACCCTCACGTCTCCGTTTAGAGGCCAACAGGAGGAGCTCGCTCCAGACATCGGTCCATGGCAGAAGCGCGGCCCCCACTAACCTCAAGGACAGAATTATCATCGTCACTCCCCTGGTAACTTAGCAACACAGTATGTCTTAAAGGTACATTACACAATTACCACTGTAACAAAAGGCAACAGCTAACGATAGTATTCAGTCTCTTCCAGCAGACATAATCTTTCCTCAACAGTTTTTTTAGATCCCCTCTGTCATGAATTGGTTTCTTGTTGTTTTTAGTTCTCATTCTTCCCTGATGGTGTTGTTTCCCTTGTGTGTTTTCTAGGTTAGTGTTTCATGTGTTATTTTGTAACTTCGCATCCTAGTGTTTCTATATGTTCTAGTGTGTTTTGTTTCATTATTGAGTTCTGTGTGTCTTTAGTGTCTCATGATTTAGTTTTGTATTGTCCTCAGTGTTTCTGGTCTTGTGTTTCTCCCTGCCTTGATTGCCCTGATTGTCTTCACCTGTGTCGTTAGTCTCATCTGTGTCTGATTATCCCATGTCTATTTAGTCTCTGTGTTTCTTCCCTTCTGTGTCAGTTCATTGTCATTTATCGGTGTTGTTGGTAGTTATGTCAGATGTTAGTTTTCCTTGTGCTCCCAGTGATTCCTTGTGGCTACCTTTATTACCTTCCGTCTTTTCAAGAAAGTAAGTTTTTGTTTAAATAAATATTTTTATTTTTTCATTCTGCACTTGGGTCCAGTTCCTGATTTTCCACACCTGTGACAGAATGAACTGACCATACCATGGACCCAGCAGGATTATTTTATTTGGAATTGCGTGAGGTTACTTATAACCTCACATGCCTAAAAAATGACTTAAAATATGCTTGCTGTAGCAAGGAAAGACTGGCAGCCATTTCCACGGCTCAAGAGGAAATTATTTCCTCTAAAATAAATACTTACTCCCTGAGTGGACTAGAGAGTTTTTCTCTACGCCTGCTTCACAGTCCTATACCTCTGAGCCTGTTCGTCCTCAGCAGCCGGTGAACCAGCTCAGGCCTCAGCTCGGGCCTCAGCTCGGGCCTCAGCTCAGGCCTCAGCTCGGGCCTCAGCTCGGGCCTCTTCATCCATGTGTTCCTGTTCCAGCAGAGCGCCATCTGCCTCCTGTTTCTGTTCCTGCAGGGCGCCGTCTGCCCCATGTTCCTGTTCCGGCAGAGCGTTGTCTGTCCCCTGTGCCTGTGTCTGCTGAACCGCGTCTGACTCCACTGTCTCCGTGGGAGGTTCTGCCCACTCCTGTGTCTCTGTGGAAGGCCCTGCACACTTCTGTGCCCTCGTCAGGGGTCCTGGTGACTCCTGAGCCTTCGTCTGAGGTCCTGGTGACTCCTGCACTCTCATTTGAGGTCCTTGCGACTCCTGCCCCCTCGTTGGAGGTTCCGGCGACTCCAGCACCATCGTCAGAGGCCCTACTGACTCCTGCTGCCTCGTCAGAGGTCCTGCTGACTCCTGCTTTCTCGTCGGGGGCCCTGCCGACTCTTGCGCCCTCGTCAGAGGCCCTGCCGACTCCTGCGCCTTTGTTAGAGGTCCTGCACACTCCTGCATCTTCGTTGGAGGCCCTGCACACTCCTGTGTCCTTGTTGAACATCCTGCAGACTCTTGCACCCTCATCAGAGGACCTGCTGAGTCTGCCCACTCCTGTGTCCAGGTCAGAGTACCTGCTGAGTCTGCCTATTTCTGTGACTCCGCAGACTCTCCTGAGCCTTCGTCTGAGGTCCTGGTGACTCCTGCACTCTCATATGAGGTCCTTGCGACTCCTGCACCCTCGTTGGAGGTTCCGGCGACTCCAGCGCCGTCTTCAGAGGCCCTACTGACTCCTGCTCCCTCGTCAGAGGTCCTGCTGACTCCTACTTTCTCGTCGGGGGCCCTGCCGACTCCTGCATCCTTGTCGGAGGCCCTGCCGACTCCTGCGCCCTCGTCAGAGGCCCTGCTGACTCCTGCACCTTCGTTAGAGGTCCTGCACACTCCTGCATCTTCGTTGGAGGCCCTGCACACTCCTGTGTCCTTGTTGAACGTCCTGCAGACTCTTGCACCCTCATCAGAGGACCTGCTGAGTCTGCCCACTCCTGTGTCCAGGTCAGAGTACCTGCTGAGTCTGCCTATTTCTGTGACTCCGCAGACTCTCCTGAGCTCTCGTCGGAGGTTCTATCGACTCCGCCCACTACTGTGTCTTCGTGGCCGTCCACCTGAACTTTACGGGCTATGTGCCCTGCCTCCAGGCCGTCTGCCTGAAGGTCCGGAGTGTTGTTTGTGTTCTCTTAGTGGTTTTTAGGGACATCTGGGATCTGTCCCTTAAGGAGGGGGTTATGTCATGATTTGGTCTTATTTAGTTTTGTATTTCAGTGTTTAGTGTTTCTTTATATTCTAGTGTGTTTTGTTCATTCTTGAGTTCTGTGTGTCTTTAGTGTTTCATGATTTAGTTTTGTAGTTGTCCTCAGTGTTTCTTGTATTGTATTCCTGCCTCTGTGTGTTTCCCTCCATGTTGTTTGCCCTGATTGTCCTCACCTGTGTCTTGTTGGTCTCACCTGTGTCTGATTACCCTATGTCTATTTAGTCTCTGTGTTTCTTCCCCTCTGTGTCAGTTCATTGTATGTCAGTTTACCCGTGGCTCCTTGTTTTCTCCTGTTAGATTTTTGAAGTAAGTTTTTGTTTAAAGAATGAATAGTTTTTGTTAATTCTTCATCTGGGTCCTCCTCTTAGTTTTCTCAATCCGTAACACCCTCTTGATTTAAAAAAATGACAGAAGAGCGTCAGCCTGTGAGTGAACACATGAGCGTGCAGTCTGAGAACATGGGGGGCAGTGTGAAGATGGTAAGGTTTGAAAACTCGACTCAACACCATTTTGAAGGTATGAGGAAAGATTGAGTCTTAAACATTGACGGACATTGTGATGAAGGAAAAAAAACTTGTAAGGATAAAGACAGTTTTACAATAATTAAAGCGTCAGGATGAGATACATTAAAAATAATTATAGTTTAAATACAATAATAGAGAGAAGGGAGGTCAAGCTTGAAAACGGTTTTGTTAACTGAGCTGATGATAAAACCCTGCTCGGGATTGATGCATGCTTATTAGAACCCAGTGAACCAGTGTGTCCTGTAGTGATCAAAAGACTTGAAATAAACACCCACACCATCTGTCCTATACATTAATTTATGCCACAGGACAGTGACGACTAAGATGTGACACGTCTGTAAAAAGGCATTAGTAAATCAAATACTCTCTCTGCTCCAGCGGGAGAAATGAATCAAAAGCTGCCTGCAGATCAAACTTAAGCCTTACTACACAGTCGCTGTCTGTGTGTGACCAAGCATTTGCACGTGTACAGTAATGTACATGTTGATCATTTAGCGTGCAAACATGAGCAGAACATGCATTTTATTGTTGTCTCTGCCTTCACTGCAAAACCCAATTAAGTTAGTGTACCACCAAGTGATTAAGTGTGTGTGGTCTTCGGTCAGCCCCTGCACAGATGGTATGGCGTGCCACTTTGGAGATGCACAACCTAATCCCTGAAACACATGGTGGGCTTAATCGGAGTGTGAGTGAAGAGAGATGTTGAGGTTGTATGAATGACACTAAAAAAATATTGTGCCTGCATGTGCGTGCGTGTTGAATGGTCATGTCAGCATATTTGTGTGTATGACCGAGTGCAAACAGAGTTACTAAATCCTGCTCTTTGGTTTGTTGTTCTTTATTTTCTCTCCTCATCCACTCATACACATATATTTCCAGTGGTATGATGATTCATTCATTCTTTTAGGTGATGGGGTTTAGAAAAGCCACACATTTGGTACATGAATGGAGGAACAATTCCCCCTAACTCAGTTGAAGATATCCTGGAATCCACAGCTCGGGTGGTATATGTCAGGCCAGCTGAGGGGGAACAAAGCGAGGGCTGTTAAGACAACAGAAACAGACAACAGAAAGACTGCAGAGTCCTGGTTAATCCACAGTCAACGTCATCCATGTGATCTTTCAGGACAGTTCAGACAGCTTTATTTCAGCAGCACAACACCAACATGCCTCACACAGGTAGAAAAGCATCAGCATCGTAATCATCGACACAAAGATAGGATCACAATGCATACACACAGGCGGACTCAGAGGGAGCGTTCAGAAAGGCTTTCAATGAAGTCCGAGGTTCGGTACACAGGAAGGCAAAACAATCGGCAAACAAATCGAGAAGAGAAGGCAACAAGGGGATGATGACCTATGTGGCAGAGCGGACCGTGTCAATCATTATAAAAAGAAACAACGACTAAATGTTCATTCATTCCATTGACTGGATCGCTGGAGCTCAGATAGTGAATGTATTGAAGCTCAAGTTCATAAAACAAACTTGAGCTTGTACTCTGTGTCTCTCTGTCCCTCCATGACCCCCTGTGTCTCTCTGTGTCCCTCTTTGTCTCTGTGTGTCTCTGTGTCCCCCTGTGTCCCTCTGTGTCTCTCTGTCTCTGTGTCCCCCTGTGTCTCTCTGAGGTGTCTCTCTGTGTCCATCTGTGTCTCTCTGTCTCTCTGTGAGGTGTCTCTGTGTCCCTCTGTGTCTCTCTGTGAGGTGTCTCTGTGTCTCTCTGTGAGGTGTCTCTGTGTCTCTGTGTCTCTCTGTGAGGTGTCTCTCTGTGTCTCTCTTTGTCTCTGTGTCCCTCTGTGTCTCTCTGTGTCTCTCAGTGAGGTGTCTATCTGTCTCTAAGCTCTTAAACCCTGCTGACCTGTGTGCTGTGACTGTCTGCTACCTGTGCTGTATGTTCTACAGCTTCACAGACGACAGCCAACACCTGTTACTTAGCAACAGGGACGAGAAGTGTGTTTAAACTCTGTTCTTCTTCTGATGTCCTGTGTTCACACAACACTGGATCACTGATCTGTGAAGACATGATTTATTTTAATACCTGCACCATTGAAATCAGACAGATGTGAAAACCTTTGACTCACTGTGTAACGGGCGGTGACGAGACCCAAGTGCAGCCTGGGTAAACAAAGGGATTTGAGGAATGGTCTTTTACTTATATGTTCAAGTCAGTGCAGGACACAGAGATAAAAACACAGTTCAGCTCCACAGAAGGGATTAAAGTCTCTGTAGTGATCTGGATGCTCGAGCTGAACGGACAGAAACAGAAGAGATAAAGTCAAATATCTAACATGAATGAAGCCACAAACAGGTCTGTATGAGCTGCTCGGTATGACGGTGCTCTCATGGTGATGTGAATCCATGCAGTGTTTCCACACCGGGACATTTTGAACTCGTGCTAAGAATCAATCAATCATTATTTGTAAAGCGGCAATTCATAACAAATGTTATCTGATCGTCACCTCAGCAGGTAAAGAGTTAATCAGTGATTGGATGCACCTGTGGCGGTAAACACATGTCTCACTTTGTACTGAACAAAGTCAGAGATGGATTACAATATCTGCACATTTTAGTCTGTTCTGCTGACTATCATTCAAAAATAATATTTCACTGTTAACAAGATTTCTCCATTTCCTCCTCAGCTTGAGGAACTTTTCATCCTGTTAAAAGTCCTCCTCGCTACTCCTCACAGTTTGACACCTCAGGAGCTCTCTAAAGGGCTAAGACACTTTGTGAATAACTCTCATCTTGAAAGGGATCTAGTCATCACTTTTAGGGAAAGTGACACGATTCTAAGAATTTTGGTAGAATTTTGTCAGTAGTTAGTACTTAGGAGGCTTCCTGAATACGGCCTCAGACCTCTTTCGACCTCCTGAAGAAGAGCAAACAGATTTCTCAGACAGGAACACTTCCTCTCTTTCATGTGTGGTTACATCTCAAAGTGTTGTTGTTGTTGTTTCCTGTCTGCTCCGCCTCGACCTGTCTGGTGCTTTGTTTCCGCTTGTCCTGCTCTTTATTTGGACGTCTCTGTTTCCTGACCCGGTTGGCCTCCCCTCCATCCCTGCAGACACACTCTGATGGAAGAGCTCTCTCTGCACAGTTATTGTGCTTTGTGGTGGAGACAGACATGGAGAGGGACTAAACACACTCTTTAACTGTGTTGCATTGCTGTTAGTCATCATACCAGACGGAGGTGTGTCTCACTCCTGTGAAGCTCACACAGGCTCGTATTTCACCAGGCCTTCTTCTTTTTCCACAAAGTTTATTCCAGTAGAGAAAATGTTAGGCAACTTTTAGCTTTGATGCGTGTGTGCATATTGCATGCAGAGTCTTTTAACCATGGTTTTTCAGGGGGCCATTACACCTTTATTCCACAGTGGAAACTGAAGAGAGAGAAAGGAAAGAGGGAGGTCAACCTGCAACAAAGAGAATAGAATTAAAGCTGCTGCTTTGATAAAGAGTTAGTGATGGTGGGAACAATAAAGCAGGGATATACTGGAGGGCTCTGTCCAGAGTGGAGTTAGTCCAAGAAGAAAATTAGCTTTATGATTTTAAACCTTTTTTAATCATGTCAATAAAGCTTTAAAAGTGTACCCTTCAGTTAACTAACCAACCTGAGAGGCTCTGTGTGTTTCCACCTCTTCCTCTCTTCTTCATGTATTTAGAGCCTAAATGGTGGTCTGGATCTGGACCCAGATGCTGTCCTATCTGGACCACAACCAGTTGTTTTCATTTTGATTAGTGTTGAGATGTTGACCAGTGCAGCATTACAGAGATCGATTTTAAACTCCTCAGCTTTTCTCGCCTCTAAAAACATCAACGGGTGGCCCGGGTCTGAGCGGGACTCATCTGTGGGTCACCGCTTTGAGCTCAATACTAAATACAATAGTATAAGATTACACTGTACTCTGTTCTCCAGACTCTCCAAGCCAGAAGCAACACAGTGAAACGTGAATCAGCCTGTATCGCACCAGCACCGCCTCTTTATTTAGCCTCAATTCAGCGTGCATTGTCACCTTAAAACGACCAGCAGCCAGTGTCCATCAAGCAGCACTTCTTAATGACCAGCAGAGAGAGCAGACACATTGTTACCTGTGCACACCCACCAGGGCAGCTCTGCAGCTCCTATGCCTTTTAATCAATTGTTCCAAAACCCTTTTCCTCATGCTACAGATTCTTAATCTCTGATCTCAGTTTTATTCATGAGTCTCTTTTTAAGTCCTCACATTGACTGTCCAAACCTGTAGAAACAGTTGACCTTTTAGTGATATGGCATTGATGAGATCATCAGTCAACAAAGATACACTTCAAATACCCTTTCCAGTGTTGATGACCTACAAGGCCACATGCTTTGGGTTGGTGGTCTAGACTTTCATGGGGCAGTTTGTGCCGTTTAAGGAAAATGCTGAGGTTTCTCCCACACAGCAGGTTTCTCTCTCAAACCCAAATGGTGGGTTTGGGGAGGTGTTGTAGTGGATTCACAAGGAGACGTGGTGAGCTGACCCACTGTGCTGGCCCTACCAGAGCCTAACCGGGATCAGTGTGAAGTGATTGGGGAGGGTTACCACCTCAGCCCAGGATGGTCGGCTGCTTTGGAGTTGAACTTTGTACCAGGGCCTAGAGCCTCTTTTCTTTCAAGGTGCTACCCCCCAATCACCTGGTGGGGGAAGTGTTGTGATGTCAGGGTCCACTGGGTCAGTGGAGGTGATGGTGCTCTTGTCCCAGCGCTGTTTCATCAAGACCTCCCTAGGAGCAGTGTTGGCTCTCCTTGGCTGCAGGAAGTCATAAGACTTTAGGTATCAGGGGTAAGGCAGGGCAACCAGAAAAAAAAAGTCTGCTCTGCCTGTGCAGAAGCCATGGAGACAAAATTTTTAGCTGTTCCTTTTAATCAAAGCTCTGACTTCAGGCCTTTGATTTCCCCCCTTAACTGTATTCAAATGATTTTTTACAGGCTGTGCACACATCCTTGTGTTCCAAATGTTACAACAAGCCAAGTTCAGCTCGCAGCAGTCCTCTTTCTGCAGGCTTCTGTGACAAGGATGAATGAAACTAGTGATCTTTAATCAAAACGCTGACTCATGCTAAGAGTACGACTCTGACAGTGATTTAAAGCCAACAAACAGAATACATGCTGGACCCAATGGGAGTGTTAGAAGTCTTAAAGTCATAGCTTCTTACATTAGAGTTATTAGACGTTTACCTCTAGGAGATATATTCTCCTCGTTCACCTAATGCATCCATTTCAATATCCTGCTCCCTTAATTTCTAAATCTTAACTACACAAACCTTTCAAATGAATCCATAACCGACAGCCAAATGAAAACAGACTTCAATATTAGATTAAGAATCAGCAGAACAGAACACAGAAAACAAACCAAATATAAATGCATCCCTCCTCCTCTGCCTCCGAGGCGGCGACACTAGCACACATGTAGACAAAGACATGCTGCCCAGGAGGTCCTTCTCTTTTTGTGGAGGGGGTCCAGGCCCATCATTCATCCTGTGGTGGTTCAACAACTTCTGCCAGGCTGTGTATAATCCTCCTCCTCTTCACCAGCCTGGTGACAGGTTAAGGATCCAGTGACAGGACCATGATGATCCATGAGTCCTTGGAAGCATTTCTGGAGCTCACAGCGTCCCCTGAACGAGTCAATCAGGGGTTGGCGACTGAATTGAGGGCCGCCCCATGCTGGACTGATGTAACTTACTCGAAATGTGTTGAATCGTGTCAAACAATGAGCAGGACAGGAAAGGGACAGGACAGGAAAGCTCAGCCTATTCAATCCCCTAAGTATGTCTGTGATATTTCAGTGAAAGGGTTTGTCTTGAAGTCAAGTGGGTAGACAGCTGTGATAGCAGGAAATATGACTGGCTTCAAGGAGACAATCGTTTCCTCTGGTTGACATAATGACAAGAAACGACCGATGTGACTCTGTGAACTCGCCCCCAGGCCTTCTCCACTTAAAGCCTGTTTCCTGTGTAACGACCTAAACTCTGTCAGGATTCAGAATAAGAAATTACAATGAATATAAACAGAGAATGAGTCACTGAAGAAGAAGAAAACACAAAATCCAAGTGAGAAAAACAACAAAGTCTGAAAAAGGAAAAAAAAACATGCAGAAACAAGCTGAATTTCACAAAGCAGAAGTCTTACTATGAGGCAGAGTCCACGCCATGCAACCACAGATATCCAATGATAGAAAGGTCAGCACCAACACAAAGAGAGTTTCAACCAATCAAATCAAAACCAACAAATAAATACCAAACTTAACAGGAACTCATGACAGAGAACCTCGAGGGACAGGTTACTGTCATAGCAGGGACTGTCATAGCAGGGTGTTTTGAGGGGGTTTGGAGGAGGAGCTCAGGGCTAGAGTTGGCAGAGTGGCAGAAGAACCTGGATGAAGGGCGAGGGCGGAGCGGGGACCATCATGCAGACGTTCTGATGGCAGGGCAGAGGGAGGACAGGGACCTGTAGGTAGGCTGCCTGGTGGTAGAACAGACTGGAAGCATAGAGAACATGTGTCGGCCCCAACGGAGACAGAATCAAGAACGTGTGTCGGCCGTGCTGTTGAATCAGGACTAATTTTCAGCCAGGCCACTGACAGGGAACGAGTGATGGCCGGACCACCAAAGGAGATCAAAGAGTAGCTTTAACTGGGCAGAACTGGACCAGAGATGTCCAACCAGACCCCCAACTCTAAACATAACAAGATGATTAAATGGACGCTCATCAGGAGAAAGTCGGCGAAAAAGACAGCTCTGAGACGGTCCTGAAGGTGGTAGGTCACAGAATACTGCTGTCGTGTCTGCCAGGTGTGGCTCCTGATAGTTTGAGATGAAGATAAGATCAGACGTAGCTAAAGATTCTTTCAGCACTATAGTAGCCTGAGATGTCCCACTCCCAAAGACACACAAACACAAATCCAAGGCGTGACGCTTCCTGACTTCCTCCACCTCGTTAGTCATCTATGAAGTAAACTATGACGGAGAGTTCCCGATTAACTGACCAAAATACTAAATCCTACACACAGAGCTGTCACTACTTTACCGAATGATATCCTGCACAATAAAACAAACACTGTATCTACACTTTTCAAAAAAGGGTGAAAAAACTGATCATGTATTCATGTACAAATACTCCAAGTTCTGCAGCCCAGGTCTATCCGTGTAAAGATATAAATGGTAAATATACTTGAGCTTGTTTATTTCTTTTCTAGTCCTCTGACTACTCAAATTGTCGTTACACTGCAGGTCAGACCTACACATTCACACACTGATGGTAGAGGCTGCTGAGTAAAGAGTCCATCAGTATTAACTCATCCATTCATACACATTCACACACTGATGGTAGAGGCTGCTGAGTAAAGAGTCCATCAGTATTAACTCATCCATTCATGCACACTCACACACTGATGGTAGAGGCTGCTGAGTAAAGAGTCCGTCAGTATTAACTCATCCATTCACACACATTCACACACTGATGGTAGAGGCTGCTGAGTAAAGAGTCCATCAGTATTAACTCATCCATTCATACACATTCACACACTGATGGTAGAGGCTGCTGCGTAAAGAGTCCATCAGTATTAACTCATCCATTCATACACATTCACACACTGATGGTAGAGGCTGCTGTGTAAAGAGTCCATCAGTATTAACTCATCCATTCATACACATTCACACACTGATGGTAGAGGCTGCTGTGTAAAGAGTCCATCAGTATTAACTCATCCATTCATGCACATTAACTCACTGACGATGAAGCAGCGGGAGCAACTTAAGTGTGTGCATGTGGTTGCAGGAGCTGGGGATCGAATCCCTGACCTCCTGGTTGAGAGACGACCGACTCTACCAACTGATCCACATCTATGAAAATATGATCAGCTAACTGTTTTCAAGTTTTGAAGTAGAATATTCATAGAGCAGTCAAAATGTCTCAGGGCTTAACTGAATACAATTGTTTCTGAAAATCATACTTGCTGTAGTTTTTTTGTATCTGTGTTGATCTGGGAACCTTTAAGGAAACAGTCTCCAGGAGAAATGACACATTGGTCTGCACTTCCGGTGTTGCTGGTTCATATTTACATAATGACAAAGAATGACAGTGGAACTAGAGAACTGAATGTTACATTGGATAGCAGACATCTCCAGCTGCATTGTTGTCTGCACTTTACTGCAGATCTCTGATTATAAAAAGAACTATAAATAATAAATATGAAAATGCAGATTTTCTTGGATGCTTTCTGCCTTTTTCGTCGCTCCACACGGACTGTTGTCCTGCATCACAGCCAAAACCTTTTGAGGCAGAACTAGATGAGACAAACAGAAATCTAAATGTATTAAAGTACTAAAATATTAAACCAAAGTCTGCAGATAACTCATTCAGATTCAAATGTTTCTAGAGATGATTCTTTATATTCTGTTGTTGTTATCTTCAGTCACGTTTGCGCTGAGGGATGCAAATGATGCTGCTCATAATCTTTTTGTTGAATCCACAGAATTATTTATGCATCAAATGTTAGCATGCAAACAAGATGTCATATTAGCTAGCTCTCTAAATGAGCAATGTGCAGAAAAATGCCCCCCCCCCTTCCCTCGTCACCTTCTGCAGACACAAATCATCTGAGCGCTGTGAGTAATCCACCAACATGTCTCAGCCTCACACAGCCTGAAGCTCCTCTGGAACTGGAGCGTCATGTGATCTGAGCTCCCACACTGGAAACGGTATGCTTCACTTGTCCGGCTCTCTGATGAAGATGTTGAATCTTTGTGCAGCATCGATGTCACCTTTAGAGGAGTAAATATTCACTGTGTAGAAGACGCTGATTCAGAGAACAGGATGTTTCCTCTCACAGCCTCATGTACTGAAGAAATAAAGGGACACATATTAAGATTATTAACAATTACTCAAGGATAATTTACATTCATACATAGGCTACTGCATGCATGACACATGCACATCACAACATGTCCTAATATTTTCTCATTGCACATGAATGATTAATATGAAAGTCTTTTCTCTGCATATCTGGGCCCAGCTTTATAGTAGTGTGATATTCTTACACGCTGAATTGTTTTTTTCTTGATCTTTTTCTGCATATTTCAGTCTTTCATTTTAGATTTGTTTTATTTAGTATTCAACATCGAAATTCTGCTCAGCAAGCGTTACTTTGGGTTAAGTCCCTGTTCAGACTGAGAACTGTATTCATAGAAGTCTCTGTTTGTGTTTGTTCCATCTGTAAGGAGAATACTTCGCTGTGGTCGAATAAGCTCCAGAGGAAAAAGTTAACTGATATCAATCCCAAGCGCAAACCTTCTGAGTTGAAAAATGCAGTTCCTCTAGTGTCCACTTGAGGCTGGCTCCAAAAGTCCCAGAAGTCCCATATTCACAAATTTAAAAAAGTCAAATATTTACAGCCGGGATTCAACATATATTTTAGTGTGAATGTTCATGTTTATATATAGACTATTGATGATCCAGATAATCAGAGCTCAAATACAGGCCTGATTATTGATGAAGAAGAAGCTGTGTGAGCTGAGCTGAGATTGATGGGGCAGGATGTAGAACGGGGGCATGGCAGGCAGATCTGGAGCGTGAAATGCTGAGCCTGGCCGTGACAAGTAGAGCCAGGGCTGGGCGAGCAGAGACCGGGCGTGGCAGGCAGAGCCGGGGCGTGGCGAGCAGATCTGACACGATGAGTTAAAAAGTCCTGAATATGAACAGGTGAGCAGCGAAACAGAACGTTGACAGACCATAATGCAACCATAACAATCTTTCCGTTCTGAACATGCCAACATGACATCAGATCAACAGCATGACACTTTAGACCTTAGTCAGGGTTCCTCTTCAGCCCGGCCACTACAAGTCTAGTGTGTGCAGATGCTTTTTCTGGCAGTGAAAAAACCTGATTCACAGTCATGTTTATGGAAATGATAGTGATACATTTTAATGTTTACTATTATGACAATGTCACTATCCAGTCATCGGTCCTAACTGATGACTGCAGCTCTCCTCCTCATCTTTAAAGTGTTGAACTTCCCCCTCGTGCTGTTCTGACAGTTCTGTAATGGATGAGTGGACCAGGCGGGCTGCAGAGGAAAAGCTTCTCCCACGAGAGAGCTGATGTCCTTGGATGCAGATGGCGCGCCGCCAAGGGCAGATTATGTTCTTTAGAGTTGAAATCATATTTCTGCAGGCGCTGAAATTCTCTCATGTCTCGCATGATTCTGTCATTTTTGCTGCAGTTTGTTTTACATGAGTGATTAAAAAGGTTACTTTCATTACACCCCTGAAACTTCAGCACACACAACAACCAATGAGAGCTCACAGACTGAATGTTTACACGATAATCCGTCTACACGATGTCATCTCCATGGTTATACAGAATGAAACATTTGGAAAAAGAAAGGAACAGAAAAAACAAAATCATCACTCTGTGAGATGTTCTGACAGCGTCTGGTGTTTCTGTGTGACATCCTGTGTCCACATCTCAGTGAGTTCTGATCCATGCTGCTGATGGTTTCACTTTACACAGCAGGAGTGGAAACAACAAGATGTGACTGGCAAGGCTGATGTTTCCAAAAGCACTTTAGTCCTGCTCAGGGATCCTGGATATCTGACACAACACAAGCATGTATTCATCTACAAAAATGATTCAAAGTTATGAATCGAAATCGAAATGCCTTTTGGAAAGCAATACTTAAAATGCAAGGTCAAGCAGGCATGGCTGTAGCAGTGACAGCCTTGATTATGGAGAAATCCTGGAGTGTTTTGGCTGTATCTGATGATTTCAATTAAGCCACAAAGTCAGTAAAGTAGTTTTTCTCCGATGTGCAGATGCGGACTCATCCCTTTTATTTTTGTAAATATAAAAGGGACTAAGCATGCTTCATACTTACATAAAGCCATAATGTGTTGTAATACGACGTTGTTTACAAAAGGTAACCGGCTCAGGCCCGGTTAGTCCTGGAGCAGTGTGAGTGCAGGCCAGCGGGGGGAATGAGGAGGGGGACAATCGTGCTTAAGCACGGTACGGGACATCTTTGCAGAGTGTGAGTGTGCCCTAAGATCTGTCAGAGTGGTAGAGTTGGAGCCCAGCATTTGTAGCAGATTGGATTATAGAGGGTTTGCAGCTGCAGCCCAACTCCAGCACACCTGATCCCACTCCTGTAATCAAGCACATAACACACACACACACACACGCAGAGGACGTCTTTCTGCTCGCTTGAGGCAGAGGGGAGGACAGATTCCCCTGGGAGACTGCAGGGCTCACCTGGGTGGCGAGGATAAACGAGTCATAGCTTGATCAAGAATCATTTGCATATACAATTCACTTATCAGACGCTTTTACCCAAAGCGATGTACATCAGAGAGTAAGTACAACACAAGCAAGGATCTAGAAAAAAGGGAACAATGTCAGTAAGACCAAACGATCAGCTTTGAGTCTGATTGGACACACAGGTGCTGACAGGAAGTGACCAGAGGCAAAGCACAACATTGAGGGCAGTTCTTGAGAGCTCTAATCAGTATAGAAACCATCTTATAAGTCGTCGTTATCAAACAAAAAACATCGTCATTACCATCATCATCCAATAATATCCAGACCATCATCATTAAGTTAGTAGGTATTCATGAAAAAGCTTCATGGAGTTTGGAAGTTCCACCACCGGGGGGCGACAGAGGAGAAGAGTCTAGTCAGCGTCTTAGGAACCTGTTGTGAAGGTTGGATCAGCCGCCTTTCATTGGCAGAGCGTAGTGGGGGGGGGGGGGAGTGTGGACCTGGATGAGAGAGGTAAAGTAAGGAGGAGCCGTTTTTGTGTCTGTTTTGTAAGCAAGCAGCAGAGTTTTAAATTTGATGCGAGCAGTAACTGGGAGCCAGTGTAAGGAGATGAACATACATGTGTAACCTTACACAATACATTACAGATCACCTAAACATTGATAGAAAAAGTATCCTTGCATCCTATATTTTGTTGTGCGTTGTCGGAGGGCGCACCTAATTGCACAAGGGTGCAATCTATGGCCGTTAAGACACCAGGGAACCCAAATGTAGTCATGAACTCCTGCTGTACCCAACCCTGACTGACAGGTGTCATGAGGAACTTAATGACATTTGCATGATGGACTATTCTTGCTGTAACTGCTTGTATTGTCGACTTCTGGTAGATTGTGACGTACCTCCAATTGAACTTCAGGGATGATGGAAAAATCCACTTTCAAAGAATTGCAGCACAGCAGTAACGTTTACAGAGACGCAGAGAGCACGGGGACAGCTGCATGACTTTTAAATCCTCCGACAGGAGTTGGCATACGTCTGTCACTTCCTGTCTGGATAACCATGGCTCACATCAGCATTCCTCTTCAATAGGTCATAGATATGATGTCCCTGGGCATCAGACCTTCTGCTCCTGCCATCACAAAAGGTGGATCTACATGTCGCCCTGGTGAAAGTCTCTGAGGATTCTAGGCCTCAGGCCACATTTCATGAGTCTTTGATGGGCAACCGGCCGTGTGGTCAGGGCCATGTTTATTGCTTGTGGATGTTCACCACCAGGGACTTGAAACTGTCCCATTGAAGGTGACCAGTGGGAGAGTGTTCTCCTCATCCTGTAGTCCACAATGACCTTTTTGGTCTTGGTGGCGTGCAGGAAGAGGTGGTTTTCCTGGCACCGGTGTGGTCACCTTGCCACTGTAAGTCGTCTCGTAGTCGCAGGGCCGGCCCGTGGTATAGGCAGTATAGGCAAATGCTAGGGGCGCCAGCCTCCATATGGAGGCAAATGAGTGCTGCAGAAAAGTTGAAGATAAGAAGAAGAAATAGAAGGAAAAATGTGTTTAAATATCACTAAATATTATTTATCTAATATCATGTTCATACTATTATTTAGTAATGATACAAAAGAAGCCATGAAAACACAACAAGGCTACATCACATATTTATATTTTCTTGTCTCCTGCTTGACCCGGCGCATCACAACACAGCTGCTCGTTACCTGCTCGTTGTGGAGGAGGAGGGCAGACGACTTATTAGAAGTGAGTGACAATGAGTGTACCAATTAATAGTACATTTATAAACGATCGCTATGTAAAAAAACCAAAGCCCCCGGGAGCCCAGGGACGAAAAAGAAGAAGAGGAGGAATAATATGAAAAAGACACAGAGGTAACGTGTTGCATGGATCAGTTATTTATCTGTTGTAGTTAAGCTAGCTTGTTATGGATGGATGATAGTAACGTCAGTGTTTCCTATTTCTTAATCAATAGCTCGAGTTAACAGTTTGAGGTAGTTATTTCCACTATATACTTTCATTAGATGAAGATTATATTATTATTTCAAGAAAATTTTGTCATTAATAGTTTTAAGCTCTTGCCTTTAGAGAATTAATGTCTAAGAGCATGAATGCATTTTGTGCATGAAGTCCTCTCTGAATAGATAGTTGTGCATGCTTTAGATCTGATTGTAAGGAAAACGTTTGGGCTCACCTGAAAAACTATGCTGAGGTTTCTGTACTGTGCTGAAGAGAAAATAATATTTTGTTTTCACACTATATTATAAAATGCAGATTGTTTCACAATTTTAAAACATTTAAAGTAATTCAAACCATCCCCGGGCCGTCTGTGACCACTTCCGCTCCCTGCACTGTTTGGTATTGTTTGTTCTGTTACACTAGTTATTTGTATTTATTTATAAAAAATATTAGAGTTATTTCCATTTTATTCATGTTTGTTTATAAGTATTTTTTATTTTAAAATAAATAAATTCTGTTAAATATAAAACTGTATGCCAGTTTTCTTTAAGTGGAAGAATATTGTCTTTGGTGGTCAAACTGGCTATAATTTAAGGGGCAACGGCTGAAATCTTGCCTAGGGCACCAACATGGTTAGGGCCGCCTCTGCATAGTCAAAGGTGTCAAAGGTGTCTTTTTTGTGATGTAGTAATAATATTTTTTATCAAAGTATTTCCTTCTTGAAAATATATTTTTTTCTGATGAAGGGACGTCTTTTGAGTCTATAGAAAGATACAATTATTTTGGCACACTGTGCAGCCATTCTCTCATGATACTCATGATCAGCTTTTGATTGCTGAAGACAGGACATATTGAAAGACCTTCAGAGCTGGTTTCAGTCAGACACCTGAGAGCCTCAGGTGCTCTCCGCTCTGAACAAATACATGTGCTGCTGGGTGAGAAAGTCCATCTACAGACGCGAGAGATACCAGCTGGTCAGACTGCCAGCAGGCCAAAAGGGCCTCTGCTGACAGTCTGCCTCAGGGAAGCACAAACGGACATGCAGGGAAGTCCGACAGATAAACAGAGAAGAGAACAATCACATCACAACGTTTTCCTACCCAATATTAAGAAGGAAATTCAACAGACCCAGGACGTATTTGGGTAATCTGGTTTCACTAACCTGTTTTACGACCTCCTCCTGAGACAAAAGGGGAGCAATATAACAACCAGGAGGTGTTGGTAAATTAAAGTTATATACTGTAAATTGAGGGCCTGATTCACTAAGAATTGATCAGAGCCGCTGATAGTTGTTAGCTGTCTTTGAGCTGCTGGTGTGCAGTTTGTTTAGTAACATAGATATTATTACTCATATTGTATTTTCTTTACATATAGAAACAAATACAAACAAAAAAACAAAGACTACAACCACAGAGGCTTCCTGTGCTGTAAAGCCAGACTGAATAGATTCATATGATGCACAGCTCTGCCCTCTAGTGGGCCGTCGGTTACCCCTTTATCTCTGCTTGCTTGCCTGGATTTGTATCCTTGTGTTTTTGTAAGGAAATACTGCTGCTTTTGAACTGACTCGTGCAATTGGGTTTATTTCACCTTTGATTTGTGACAGAGACATGTTCCCTGTGAGGAAAGACGTTAAAATAAACGCAAATCAAGATATACCCTCCAAACACGAGTCACAAATGTCTTTTATAATCTGCATGAAAACTAAACTAATGAAGGCTGTGACTTGGTTATGGTGGTGGTGGTTATGGTGGTGATGGAGGTGATGGTTATGGTGGTGATGATGGTGGAGGTAATGGTGGTTATGGTGGTGATGGTGGTGATGGTGATGGTGGTGATGATGGTAATGGTGGTGATGGTGATGGTGGTGATGGCGGTGATGGTGGTGATGGTGGTGATGATGTTTATGGTGGTGATGGTGGTGATGGTGGTGATGTTGGTGGTTATGGTGGTAGTGATGTTGATGATGGTGGTGGTGATGGTGGTGATGGTGATGGTGATGATGGTGATGATGGTGATGTAGGTGATGGTTATGGTGGTGGTGATGATGGTTATGGTGGTGATGGTGGTGATGACGGTTATGGTGGTGATGGTTATGATGGTTATGGTGGTGGTGATGGTGATGATGGTGGTGGTGATGGTGATGATGGTGGTGGTGATGGTGATGATGGTGATGGTGGTGATGGTTATGGTGGTGGTGATGATGGTTATAGTGGTGATGGTGATGATGGTGGTGGTGGTGATGATGGGTATGGTGGAGATGATGGTGGTGGTGATGATGGTTATGGTGGTGATGATGGTGATGGTGATGATGGTTATGGTGGTGGTGATGGTGGTGATGATGGTTATGGTGGTGATCATGGTGATGACGGTTATGGTGGTGATGGTGGTGATGTTGGTGATGGTTATGGTGATGATCATATTTATGGTGGTGGTGGTGGTGATGATGGGTATGGTGGAGATGATGGTGGTGGTGATGATGGTTATGGTGGTGATGATGGTGATGGTGATGATAGTTATGGTGGTGGTGATGGTGGTGATGATGGTTATGGTGGTGATCATGGTGATGACGGTTATGGTGGTGATGACGGTTATGGTGGTGATGGTGGTGATGGTGATGGTGGTGATGGTTATGGTGGTGATGATGGTTATGGTGGTGGTGATGGTGGTGATGATGGTTATGGTGGTGATGGTGATGATGGTGGTGGTGATGGTGGTGATGACGGTTATGGTGGTGATGGTGGTGATGACGTTTATGGTGGTGATGGTTATGGTGTTGATGCTGGTGGTGGTGGTGATGGTGGTGATGGTTATGGTGGTGGTGATGATGGTTATGGTGGTGATGACGGTTATGGTGGTGATGGTGGTGATGGTGATGGTGGTGATGGTTATGGTGGTGATGATGGTTATGGTGGTGGTGGTGATGATGGTGATGGTGGTGATGGTTATGGTGGTGGTGATGGTGCTGATGGTTATGGTGGTGGTGGTGATGGTGATGGTGATGATAGTGGTGATGGTGATGGTGGTGATGGTTATGGTGGTGGTGATGGTGATGGTCGTGATGGTTATGCCGGTGATGATGGTTATGGTGGTGGTGATGGTGATGATGGTGGTGGTGATGGTGGTGATGGTCATGGTGGTGATGATGGTTATGGTGGTGATGATGGTTACGGTGGTGATGGTTATGGTGTTGATGATTTTTATGGTGCTGATGGTGGTGATGGTGGTGGTGATGGTGATGATGGTGGTGATGGTTATGGTGGTGATGATGGTTATGGTGGTGATGGTGGTGATGGTGGTGATGACGGTTATGGTGGTGATGATGGTTATGGTGGTTATGGTTATGGTGGTGATCATGTTTATGGTGGTGATGGTGGTGATGATGGTGGTGGTGATGACGGTTATGGTGGTGATGATGGTTATGGTGGTGATGGTTATGGCGGTGATGATGGTGATGCTGATGGTGGTGATGGTGATGGTGGTGATGGTTATGGTGGTGGTGATGGTGTTAGTGGTGATGGTGGTGACGGTTATGGTGGTGATGATGGTGGTGATGGTGATGGTGGTGATGGTGGTGATGGTTATGGTGGTAATGGTGATGGTGGTGATGGTGGTTATGGTGGTGGTGATGGTGGTGATGGTGGTGATGGTGATGGTCGTGATGGTTATAGCGGTGATGATGGTTATGGTGATGGTGATGATGGTGATGGTGTTGATGGTGATGGTGGTGATGGTTATGGTGGTGATGGTGATGGTGATGGTGATGGTGGTGATGGTGATGATGGTTATGGTGGTGATGGTTATGGTGGTGATGATGGTGGTGATGGTGATGGTGGTGATGATGGTGGTGATGGTGATGGTGATGTGGTGATGGTGATGGTGGTGATGGTTATGGTGGTGATGGTGGTGATGGTGGTTATGGTGGTGATGGTGGTGATGGTGGTGATGGTGGTGGTAATGGTGATGGTGGTGATGGTGATGGTGGTGATGGTTATGGTGGTGGTGATGGTGATGGTGATGGTGGTGATGGTTATGGTGGTGGTGATGTCGATGGTCGTGATGGTTATGACGGTGATGATGGTTATGGTGGTGGTGATGGTGATGATGGTGATGGTGTTGATGGTGATGGTGGTGATGGTTATGGTGGTGGTGATGGTGGTGACGGTGGTGGTGATGGTGGTGATGGTTATGGTGGTGGTGATGGTTATGGTGGTGATGATGGTTATGGTGCTGATGGTGGTGATGGTGGTGGTGGTTATGGTGGTGATG
Organism: Labrus mixtus; assembly: GCF_963584025.1. Classification (NCBI taxonomy): domain Eukaryota; kingdom Metazoa; phylum Chordata; class Actinopteri; order Labriformes; family Labridae; genus Labrus; species Labrus mixtus. The sequence goes on from NC_083619.1 coordinate 2,086,702, forward strand.
ATGGTGGTGATGGTGATGGTGATGGTGGTGATGGTTATGGTGATGATGATGGTGGTGATGGTGGTGATGGTTATGGTGGTGATGATGGTGATGGTGGTGGTGGTGATGGTGGTGGTGATGGAGGTGGTGATGGTGGTGATGGTTATGGTGGTTATGGTGATGATGGTGGTGGTGATGGTGGTGATGGTTATGGTGGTTATGGTGATGATGGTGGTCGTGATGGTGGTGATTGTGATGATGGTGATGATGGTGGTGGTGATGGTGGTGATGGTGATGATGATGATGGTGGTGATGGTGATGGTGGTGATGGAGGTGATGGTTATGGAGGTGATGATGGTGGTGGTAATGGTGGTTATGGTGGTTATGGTGGTGATGGTTATGGTGGTGGTGATGATGATGTGATGGTGGTGATGATGTTTATGGAGGTGATGGTGGTGATGGTCATGGTGGTTATGGTGGTGGTGATGGTGGTGATGGTGATGGTGATTTTGATGTTGGTGATGCTGGTGGTGGTGGTGATGTAGGTGATGGTTATGGTGGTGGTGATGATGGTTATGGTGGTTATGACGGTTATGGTGGTGATGGTGGTGATGGTGGTGATGGTGATGGTGGTGATGGTTATGGTGGTGATGGTGGTTATGGTGGTGGTGATGGTGGTGATGATGTAGGTGATGGTTATGGTGGTGGTGATGATGGTTATGGTGGTGATAACGGTTATGGTGGTGATGGTGGTGATGGTGATGGTGGTGATGGTTATGGTGGTGATGGTGGTTATGGTGGTGGTGATGGTGGTGATGATGGTGATGGTGGTGATGGTTATGGTGGTGGTGATGTTGGTGATGGTTATGGTGGTGGTGGTGATGGTGATGATGGTGGTGATGGTGATGGTGGTGATGGTTATGGTGGTGGTGATGGTCGTGATGGTTATGCCGGTGATGATGGTTATGATGGTGGTGGTGGTGATGGTGATGGTGGTGATGGTTATGGTGGTGGTGATGGTGGGGACGGTGGTGGTGATGATGGTCATGGTGGTGGTGATGGTGATGGAGGTGATGGTGGTGATGATGGTTATGGTGGTGGTGATGATTATGATTGTGATGATGTTTATGGTGGTGATGGTGGTGATGGTTATGGTGATGGTGGTGATTAAGTTTATGGTGGTGATGGTGGTGATGTTGTAGGTGATGGTTATGGTGGTGGTGATGATGGTTATGGTGGTGATGACGGTTATGGTGGTGATGGTGGTGATGGTGGTGATGGTGATGGTGGTGATGGTTATGGTGGTGATGGTGGTTATGGTGGTGGTGATGGTGGTGATGATGGTGATGGTGGTGATGGTTATGGTGGTGGTGATGTTGGTGATGGTTATGGTGGTGGTGGTGATGGTGATGATGGTGGTGATGGTGATGGTGGTGATGGTTATGGTGGTGGTGATGGTCGTGATGGTTATGCCGGTGATGATGGTTATGATGGTGGTGGTGGTGATGGTGATGGTGGTGATGGTTATGGTGGTGGTGATGGTGGGGACGGTGGTGGTGATGATGGTCATGGTGGTGGTGATGGTGATGGAGGTGATGGTGGTGATGATGGTTATGGTGGTGGTGATGATTATGATTGTGATGATGTTTATGGTGGTGATGGTGGTGATGGTTATGGTGATGGTGGTGATTAATTTTATGGTGGTGATGGTGGTGATGACGGTTATGGTGGTGATGATGGTTATGGTGGTTATGGTTATGGTGATGATCATATTTATGGTGGTGATGGTTATGGTGGTAATGGTGATGATGGTGGTGGTGATGGCGATGATGGTGGTGGTGATGACGGTTATGGTGGTGGTGATGGTGGTGATGGTTATGGTGGTGGTGGTGGTGATGGTGGTGATGGTTATGGTGGTGATGGTGGTTATGGTGGTGATGGTGGTTATGGTGGTGGTGATGGTGATGATGTCGTGGTGATGATTAAGTTTATGGTGGTGATGACGGTTATGGTGGTGATGATGGTTATGGTGGTTATGGTTATGGTGGTGATCATGTTTATGGTGGTGATGGTGGTGATGGTTATGGTGGTAATGGTGATGATGGTGGTGGTGATTATGGTGGTGGTGATGACGGTTATGGTGGTGATGATGGTTATGGTGGTGATGGTTATGGCGGTGATGATGGTGATGGTGATGGTGGTGATGGTGGTGATGGTTATAGTGGTGATGATGGTTTTGGTGGTGATGGTTATAGTGATGGTGATGTTGGTTATGGTGTGGTGATGGTGGTGATGGTGGTGATGATGGTTATGGTGGTGATGGTGATGGTGGTGGTGATGATGGTTATGGTGGTGATGAAGGTGATGGTGATGGTGATGGTGGTAATGTTGGTTATGGTGGTGATTGTGATGGTGGTGATGGTGATGGTGGTGATGGTTATGGTGGTGGTAATGGTGGTTATGGTGGTGATGGTGGTGATGATGATGGTGGTGATGGTGGTAATGGTGGTGATGTTGATGGTGGTGATGGCGGTGATGGTGGTGATAGTGGTGATGATGTTTATGGTGGTGATGGTTATGGTAGTGATGGTGATGATGGTGGTGGTGATGGTGGTGATGGTGATGGTGATGATGGTGATGGTGGTGGTGATGATGGTGGTGATGGTTATGGTGGTGGTGATGATGGTTATGGTGCTGATGATGGTGGTGGTGATGATGGTTATGGTGGTTATGGTGATGATGGTGGTGGTGATGGTGGTGATGGTTATGGTGGTGGTGATGGTGGTGACGGTGGTGGTGATGGTGGTGATGGTTATGGTGGTGGTGATGGTTATGGTGGTGATGATGGTTATGGTGCTGATGGTGGTGATGGTGGTGGTGGTTATGGTGGTGATGATGGTGGTGATGGTGATGGTGATGGTGGTGATGGTTATGGTGATGATGATGGTGGTGATGGTGGTGATGGTTATGGTGGTGATGATGGTGATGGTGGTGGTGGTGATGGTGGTGGTGATGGAGGTGGTGATGGTGGTGATGGTTATGGTGGTTATGGTGATGATGGTGGTGGTGATGGTGGTGATGGTTATGGTGGTTATGGTGATGATGGTGGTCGTGATGGTGGTGATTGTGATGATGGTGATGATGGTGGTGGTGATGGTGGTGATGGTGATGATGATGATGGTGGTGATGGTGATGGTGGTGATGGAGGTGATGGTTATGGAGGTGATGATGGTGGTGGTAATGGTGGTTATGGTGGTTATGGTGGTGATGGTTATGGTGGTGGTGATGATTATGTGATGGTGGTGATGATGTTTATGGAGGTGATGGTGGTGATGGTCATGATGGTTATGGTGGTGGTGATGGTGATGGTGATTTTGATGTTGGTGATGCTGGTGGTGGTGGTGATGTAGGTGATGGTTATGGTGGTGGTGATGATGGTTATGGTGGTTATGACGGTTATGGTGGTGATGGTGGTGATGGTGGTGATGGTGATGGTGGTGATGGTTATGGTGGTGATGGTGGTTATGGTGGTGGTGATGGTGGTGATGATGTAGGTGATGGTTATGGTGGTGGTGATGATGGTTATGGTGGTGATGACGGTTATGGTGGTGATGGTGGTGATGGTGATGGTGGTGATGGTTATGGTGGTGATGGTGGTTATGGTGGTGGTGATGGTGGTGATGATGGTGATGGTGGTGATGGTTATGGTGGTGGTGATGTTGGTGATGGTTATGGTGGTGGTGGTGATGGTGATGATGGTGGTGATGGTGATGGTGGTGATGGTTATGGTGGTGGTGATGGTCGTGATGGTTATGCCGGTGATGATGGTTATGATGGTGGTGGTGGTGATGGTGATGGTGGTGATGGTTATGGTGGTGGTGATGGTGGGGACGGTGGTGGTGATGATGGTCATGGTGGTGGTGATGGTGATGGAGGTGATGGTGGTGATGATGGTTATGGTGGTGGTGATGATTATGATTGTGATGATGTTTATGGTGGTGATGGTGGTGATGGTTATGGTGATGGTGGTGATTAAGTTTATGGTGGTGATGGTGGTGATGTTGTAGGTGATGGTTATGGTGGTGGTGATGATGGTTATGGTGGTGATGACGGTTATGGTGGTGATGGTGGTGATGGTGGTGATGGTGATGGTGGTGATGGTTATGGTGGTGATGGTGGTTATGGTGGTGGTGATGGTGGTGATGATGGTGATGGTGGTGATGGTTATGGTGGTGGTGATGTTGGTGATGGTTATGGTGGTGGTGGTGATGGTGATGATGGTGGTGATGGTGATGGTGGTGATGGTTATGGTGGTGGTGATGGTCGTGATGGTTATGCCGGTGATGATGGTTATGATGGTGGTGGTGGTGATGGTGATGGTGGTGATGGTTATGGTGGTGGTGATGGTGGGGACGGTGGTGGTGATGATGGTCATGGTGGTGGTGATGGTGATGGAGGTGATGGTGGTGATGATGGTTATGGTGGTGGTGATGATTATGATTGTGATGATGTTTATGGTGGTGATGGTGGTGATGGTTATGGTGATGGTGGTGATTAATTTTATGGTGGTGATGGTGGTGATGACGGTTATGGTGGTGATGATGGTTATGGTGGTTATGGTTATGGTGATGATCATATTTATGGTGGTGATGGTTATGGTGGTAATGGTGATGATGGTGGTGGTGATGGCGATGATGGTGGTGGTGATGACGGTTATGGTGGTGGTGATGGTGGTGATGGTTATGGTGGTGGTGGTGGTGATGGTGGTGATGGTTATGGTGGTGATGGTGGTTATGGTGGTGATGGTGGTTATGGTGGTGGTGATGGTGATGATGTCGTGGTGATGATTAAGTTTATGGTGGTGATGACGGTTATGGTGGTGATGATGGTTATGGTGGTTATGGTTATGGTGGTGATCATGTTTATGGTGGTGATGGTGGTGATGGTTATGGTGGTAATGGTGATGATGGTGGTGGTGATTATGGTGGTGGTGATGACGGTTATGGTGGTGATGATGGTTATGGTGGTGATGGTTATGGCGGTGATGATGGTGATGGTGATGGTGGTGATGGTGGTGATGGTTATAGTGGTGATGATGGTTTTGGTGGTGATGGTTATAGTGATGGTGATGTTGGTTATGGTGTGGTGATGGTGGTGATGGTGGTGATGATGGTTATGGTGGTGATGGTGATGGTGGTGGTGATGATGGTTATGGTGGTGATGAAGGTGATGGTGATGGTGATGGTGGTAATGTTGGTTATGGTGGTGATTGTGATGGTGGTGATGGTGATGGTGGTGATGGTTATGGTGGTGGTAATGGTGGTTATGGTGGTGATGGTGGTGATGATGATGGTGGTGATGGTGGTAATGGTGGTGATGTTGATGGTGGTGATGGCGGTGATGGTGGTGATAGTGGTGATGATGTTTATGGTGGTGATGGTTATGGTAGTGATGGTGATGATGGTGGTGGTGATGGTGGTGATGGTGATGGTGATGATGGTGATGGTGGTGGTGATGATGGTGGTGATGGTTATGGTGGTGGTGATGATGGTTATGGTGCTGATGATGGTGGTGGTGATGATGGTTATGGTGGTTATGGTGATGATGGTGGTGGTGATGGTGGTGATGGTTATGGTGGTTATGGTGATGATGGTGGTCGTGATGGTGGTGATTGTGATGATGATGGTGATGATGGTGGTGGTGATGGTGGTGATGGTGATGATGATGATGGTGGTGATGGTGATGGTGGTGATGGAGGTGATGGTTATGGAGGTGATGATGGTGGTGGTAATGGTGGTTATGGTGGTTATGGTGGTGATGGTTATGGTGGTGGTGATGATGATGTGATGGTGGTGATGATGTTTATGGAGGTGATGGTGGTGATGGTCATGGTGGTTATGGTGGTGGTGATGGTGGTGATGGTGATGGTGATTTTGATGTTGGTGATGCTGGTGGTGGTGGTGATGTAGGTGATGGTTATGGTGGTGGTGATGATGGTTATGGTGGTTATGACGGTTATGGTGGTGATGGTGGTGATGGTGGTGATGGTGATGGTGGTGATGGTTATGGTGGTGATGGTGGTTATGGTGGTGGTGATGGTGGTGATGATGTAGGTGATGGTTATGGTGGTGGTGATGATGGTTATGGTGGTGATGACGGTTATGGTGGTGATGGTGGTGATGGTGATGGTGGTGATGGTTATAGTGGTGATGATGGTTTTGGTGGTGATGGTTATAGTGATGGTGATGTTGGTTATGGTGTGGTGATGGTGGTGATGGTGGTGATGATGGTTATGGTGGTGATGGTGATGGTGGTGGTGATGATGGTTATGGTGGTGATGAAGGTGATGGTGATGGTGGTAATGTTGGTTATGGTGGTGATTGTGATGGTGGTGATGGTGGTGATGGTTATGGTGGTGGTAATGGTGGTTATGGTGGTGATGGTGGTGATGATGGTGATGGTGTTGATGGTGATGGTGGTGATGGTTATGGTGGTGGTGATGGTGGTGACGGTGGTGGTGATGGTGGTGATGGTTATGGTGGTGGTGATGGTTATGGTGGTGATGATGGTTATGGTGCTGATGGTGGTGATGGTGGTGGTTATGGTGGTGATGATGGTGGTGATGGTGATGGTGATGGTGGTGATGGTTATGGTGATGATGATGGTGGTGATGGTGGTGATGGTTATGGTGGTGATGATGGTGATGGTGGTGGTGGTGATGGTGGTGGTGATGGAGGTGGTGATGGTGGTGATGGTTATGGTGGTTATGGTGATGATGGTGGTGGTGATGGTGGTGATGGTTATGGTGGTTATGGTGATGATGGTGGTCGTGATGGTGGTGATTGTGATGATGGTGATGATGGTGGTGGTGATGGTGGTGATGGTGATGATGATGATGGTGGTGATGGTGATGGTGGTGATGGAGGTGATGGTTATGGAGGTGATGATGGTGGTGGTAATGGTGGTTATGGTGGTTATGGTGGTGATGGTTATGGTGGTGGTGGTGATGATTATGATGTTTATGGAGGTGATGGTGGTGATGGTCATGGTGGTTATGGTGGTGGTGATGGTGGTGATGGTGATGGTGATTTTGATGTTTGTGATGCTGGTGGTGGTGGTGATGTAGGTGATGGTTATGGTGGTGGTGATGGTCGTGATGGTTATGCCGGTGATGATTGTTATGATGGTGGTGGTGGTGATGGTGATGGTGGTGATGGTTATGGTGGTGGTGATGGTGGGGACGGTGGTGGTGATGATGGTCATGGTGGTGGTGATGGTGATGGAGGTGATGGTGGTGATGATGGTTATGGTGGTGGTGATGATTATGATTGTGATGATGTTTATGGTGGTGATGGTGGTGATGGTTATGGTGATGGTGGTGATTAAGTTTATGGTGGTGATGGTGGTGATGTTGTAGGTGATGGTTATGGTGGTGGTGATGATGGTTATGGTGGTGATGACGGTTATGGTGGTGATGGTGGTGATGGTGGTGATGGTGATGGTGGTGATGGTTATGGTGGTGATGGTGGTTATGGTGGTGGTGATGGTGGTGATGATGGTGATGGTGGTGATGGTTATGGTGGTGGTGATGTTGTTGATGGTTATGGTGGTGGTGGTGATGGTGATGATGGTGGTGATGGTGATGGTGGTGATGGTTATGGTGGTGGTGATGGTCGTGATGGTTATGCCGGTGATGATGGTTATGATGGTGGTGGTGGTGATGGTGATGGTGATGGTGGTGATGGTTATGGTGGTGGTGATGGTGGGGACGGTGGTGGTGATGATGGTCATGGTGGTGGTGATGGTGATGGAGGTGATGGTGGTGATGATGGTTATGGTGGTGGTGATGATTATGATTGTGATGATGTTTATGGTGGTGATGGTGGTGATGGTTATGGTGATGGTGGTGATTAATTTTATGGTGGTGATGGTGGTGATGACGGTTATGGTGGTGATGATGGTTATGGTGGTTATGGTTATGGTGATGATCATATTTATGGTGGTGATGGTTATGGTGGTAATGGTGATGATGGTGGTGGTGATGGCGATGATGGTGGTGGTGATGACGGTTATGGTGGTGGTGATGGTGGTGATGGTTATGGTGGTGGTGGTGGTGATGGTGGTGATGGTTATGGTGGTGATGGTGGTTATGGTGGTGATGGTGGTTATGGTGGTGGTGATGGTGATGATGTGGTGGTGATGATTAAGTTTATGGTGGTGATGACGGTTATGGTGGTGATGATGGTTATGGTGGTTATGGTTATGGTTATGGTGGTGATCATGTTTATGGTGGTGATGGTGGTGATGGTTATGGTGGTAATGGTGATGATGGTGGTGGTGATTATGGTGGTGGTGATGACGGTTATGGTGGTGATGATGGTTATGGTGGTGATGGTTATGGCGGTGATGATGGTGATGGTGATGGTGGTGATGGTGGTGATGGTTATAGTGGTGATGATGGTTTTGGTGGTGATGGTTATAGTGATGGTGATGTTGGTTATGGTGTGGTGATGGTGGTGATGGTGGTGATGATGGTTATGGTGGTGATGGTGATGGTGGTGGTGATGATGGTTATGGTGGTGATGAAGGTGATGGTGATGGTGATGGTGGTAATGTTGGTTATGGTGGTGATTGTGATGGTGGTGATGGTGATGGTGGTGATGGTTATGGTGGTGGTAATGGTGGTTATGGTGGTGATGGTGGTGATGATGATGGTGGTGATGGTGGTAATGGTGGTGATGTTGATGGTGGTGATGGCGGTGATGGTGGTGATAGTGGTGATGATGTTTATGGTGGTGATGGTTATGGTAGTGATGGTGATGATGGTGGTGGTGATGGTGGTGATGGTGATGGTGATGATGGTGATGGTGGTGGTGATGATGGTGGTGATGGTTATGGTGGTGGTGATGATGGTTATGGTGGTGATGGTGGTGATGACGGTTATGGTGATGATGACGGTTATGGTGGTGATGGTGATGATGGTGGTGGTGGTGGTGATGATGGGTATGGTGGAGATGATGGTGATGGTGGTGATGGGTATGGTGGTGATGATGGTGGTGGTGATGATGGTTATGGTGGTTATGGTGATGATGGTGGTGGTGATGGTGGTGATGGTTATGGTGGTTATGGTGATGATGGTGGTCGTGATGGTGGTGATTGTGATGATGATGGTGATGATGGTGATGATGATGATGGTGGTGATGGTGATGGTGGTGATGGAGGTGATGGTTATGGAGGTGATGATGGTGGTGGTAATGGTGGTTATGGTGGTTATGGTGGTGATGGTTATGGTGGTGGTGATGATGATGTGATGGTGGTGATGATGTTTATGGAGGTGATGGTGGTGATGGTCATGGTGGTTATGGTGGTGGTGATGGTGGTGATGGTGATGGTGATTTTGATGTTGGTGATGCTGGTGGTGGTGGTGATGTAGGTGATGGTTATGGTGGTGGTGATGATGGTTATGGTGGTTATGACGGTTATGGTGGTGATGGTGGTGATGGTGGTGATGGTGATGGTGGTGATGGTTATGGTGGTGATGGTGGTTATGGTGGTGGTGATGGTGGTGATGATGTAGGTGATGGTTATGGTGGTGGTGATGATGGTTATGGTGGTGATGACGGTTATGGTGGTGATGGTGGTGATGGTGGTGATGGTGATGGTGGTGATGGTTATAGTGGTGATGATGGTTTTGGTGGTGATGGTTATAGTGATGGTGATGTTGGTTATGGTGTGGTGATGGTGGTGATGGTGGTGATGATGGTTATGGTGGTGATGGTGATGGTGGTGGTGATGATGGTTATGGTGGTGATGAAGGTGATGGTGATGGTGATGGTGGTAATGTTGGTTATGGTGGTGATTGTGATGGTGGTGATGGTGATGGTGGTGATGGTTATGGTGGTGGTAATGGTGGTTATGGTGGTGATGGTGGTGATGATGATGGTGGTGATGGTGGTAATGGTGGTGATGTTGATGGTGGTGATGGCGGTGATGGTGGTGATAGTGGTGATGATGTTTATGGTGGTGATGGTTATGGTAGTGATGGTGATGATGGTGGTGGTGATGGTGGTGATGGTGATGGTGATGATGGTGATGGTGGTGGTGATGATGGTGGTGATGGTTATGGTGGTGGTGATGATGGTTATGGTGGTGATGGTGGTGATGACGGTTATGGTGGTGATGGTGATGATGGTGGTGGTGGTGATGATGGGTATGGTGGAAATGATGGTGATGGTGGTGATGGGTATGGTGGTGATGATGGTGGTGGTGATGATGGTTATGATGGTTATGGTGATGATGGTGGTGGTGATGGTGGTGATGGTTATGGTGGTTATGGTGATGATGGTGGTCGTGATGGTGGTGATTGTGATGATGATGGTGATGATGGTGGTGGTGATGGTGGTGATGGTGATGATGGTGGTGATGGTGATGGTGGTGATGGAGGTGATGGTTATGGAGGTGATGATGGTGGTGGTAATGGTGGTTATGGTGGTTATGGTGGTGATGGTTATGGTGGTGGTGATGATGATGTGATGGTGGTGATGATGTTTATGGAGGTGATGGTGGTGATGGTCATGGTGGTTATGGTGGTGGTGATGGTGGTGATGGTGATGGTGATTTTGATGTTGGTGATGCTGGTGGTTGTGGTGATGTAGGTGATGGTTATGGTGGTGGTGATGATGGTTATGGTGGTTATGACGGTTATGGTGGTGATGGTGGTGATGGTGGTGATGGTGATGGTGGTGATGGTTATGGTGGTGATGGTGGTTATGGTGGTGGTGATGGTGGTGATGATGTAGGTGATGGTTATGGTGGTGGTGATGATGGTTATGGTGGTGATGACGGTTATGGTGGTGATGGTGGTGATGGTGGTGATGGTGATGGTGGTGATGGTTATGGTGGTGATGGTGGTTATGGTGGTGGTGATGGTGGTGATGATGGTGATGGTGGTGATGGTTATGGTGGTGGTGATGTTGGTGATGGTTATGGTGGTGGTGGTGATGGTGATGATGGTGGTGATGGTGATGGTGGTGATGGTTATGGTGGTGGTGATGTTCGTGATGGTTATGCCGGTGATGATGGTTATGATGGTGGTGGTGGTGATGGTGATGGTGGTGATGGTTATGGTGGTGGTGATGGTGGGGATGGTGGTGGTGATGATGGTCATGGTGGTGGTGATGGTGATGGAGGTGATGGTGGTGATGATGGTTATGGTGGTGGTGATGATTATGATTGTGATGATGTTTATGGTGGTGATGGTGGTGATGGTTATGGTGATGGTGGTGATTAAGTTTATGGTGGTGATGGTGGTGATGTTGTAGGTGATGGTTATGGTGGTGGTGATGATGGTTATGGTGGTGATGACGGTTATGGTGGTGATGGTGATGGTGGTGATGGTGGTGATGGTGGTGATGGTTATGGTGGTGATGGTGGTTATGGTGGTGGTGATGGTGGTGATGATGGTGATGGTGGTGATGGTTATGGTGGTGGTGATGGTGGTGATGGTTATGGTGATGGTGGTGATTAAGTTTATGGTGGTGATGGTGGTGATGACGGTTATGGTGGTGATGATGGTTATGGTGGTTATGGTTATGGTGATGATCATATTTATGGTGGTGATGGTTATGGTGGTAATGGTGATGATGGTGGTGGTGATGGCGATGATGGTGGTGGTGATGGTGGTAATGGTGGTGATGTTGATGGTGGTGATGGAGGTGATGGTGGTGATAGTGGTGATGATGTTTATGGTGGTGATGGTTATGGTAGTGATGGTGATGATGGTGGTGATGGTGATGGTGATGATGGTGAAGGTGGTGGTGATGATGGTGGTGATGGTTATGGTGGTGGTGATGATGGTTATGGTGGTGATGGTGGTGATAACGGTTATGGTGGTGATGGTGATGATGGTGGTGGTGGTGATGATGGGTATGGTGGAGATGATGGTGATGGTGGTGATGGGTATGGTGGTGATGATGGTGGTGGTGATGATGGTTATGGTGGTGATGGTGATGATGGTGGTGGTGGTGATGTTTATGGTGGTGATGATGTTTATGGTGCTGATGGTGGTGATGGTTATGGTGGTGATGGTGGTTATGGTGATGGTGGTGATGATTATGGTGGTGATGGTGGTGATGGTTATGGTGATGATGGTTATGGTGGTGATGGTGTTTATGGTGCTGATGGTGGTGATGGTTATGGTGGTGATGGTGGTGATGGTTATGGTGATGGTGATGGTGATGGTGATGGTGGTGATGATGGTTATGGTGGTGATGGTGATGATGGTGGTGGTGATGATGGTTATGGTGGTGATGGTTATGGTGTTGATGGTTATGGTGTAGATGATGGTTATGGTAGTGATGGTGGTGATGACATTTATGGTGGTGATGGTGGTGGTGATGACGTTTATGGTGGTGATGGTTATGGTGTTGATGATTGTGATGATGGTGATGGTCATGGTGGTGGTGATGGTGGTGATGGTTATGGTGGCGGTGATGGTGGTGATGAAGGTGATGGTTATGGTAGTGATGATGGTGGTGGTAATGGTGGTTATGGTGGTGGTGGTGGTGATGGTGATGGTGGTGATGGTGGTCATGGTGGTGGTGATGGTGGTGATGGTGTTTATGGTAGTGATGGTGGTGATGGTGGTGATGGTGATGGTGGTGATGGTGGTGATGGTGGTCATGGTGGTGGTGATGGTGGTGATGGTGGTGATGGTGTTTATGGTAGTGATGGTGGTGATGGTGGTGATGGTTATGGTGGTGATGGTGATGATGGTGGTGGTTATGGTGGTGATGGTGATGGTGATGATGGTGATGTGGTGGTGATGGTGATAATGGTGATGGTGGTGGTGATGGCTATGGTGGTGGTGGTGGTGGTGATGGTGATGGTGGTGATGGAGGTGATGGTTATGGTGGTGATGATGGTGGTGGTAATGGTGGTTATGGTGGTGATGGTGGTGATGGTGATGGTGGTGATGGTGGTTATGGTGGTGATGGCGGTGATGGTGATGGTGGTGATGGTTATGGTGGTGGTGATGATGATGGTGATGGTGGTGATGGTGATGGTTATGGTGATGGTGATGATGGTGATGGTGGTGGTGGTGGTGATGGTGGTTAGTTAGAGTTACAAACGATCTACTTCTAGCCTCAGACAGGGGACTTCTGTCTGTGCTCGTCTTGTTAGATCTTAGTGCTGCTTTTGACACCATTGACCATCGGATCCTGTTGTACAGACTGGAGCATTTGCTTGGAATTACAGGGACTGCTTTAAGTTGGTTTGTATCCTACTTATCAGACCGATCTCAGTTTGTACATGTTAATGATGAGTCCTCTATGCACACTAAAGTTTGCCATGGAGTCCCACAAGGTTCAGTGCTTGGACCAATTCTTTTTACATTATATATGCTTCCTCTGGGAAATATTATGAGGAAACACTCCATACAGTTTCATTGTTATGCAGATGATACTCAGCTTTATGTATCAATGAAGCCCGATGGTACCAGTCAGTTATGTCAGCTAGAAACATGCCTTAAGGACGTTAGGACCTGGATGACCAGAAATTTTTTGCTACTTAACTCAGACAAGACTGAAGTTATTGTGCTAGGCCCTAAGAACCTCAGAGAGACTTTTTCTAGTGATGTGACTGTCCTTAATGACATCAGCCTGGCATCTAGCACCACTGTTAGGAATCTAGGAGTTATTTTTGATCAAGATATGTCTTTTAGCTCTCACATCAGTCAAGTTTCAAGAACAGCCTACTTTCACCTTCGTAATATATCCAAGATCAGGAATATCCTGTCGCAAAGTGATGCAGAAAAACTAGTTCATGCATTTGTTACCTCCAGACTGGATTATTGTAACTCTCTTTTGTCAGGGTGCTCTGGCAAATCTCTAAAGACTCTTCAACGGGTCCAGAATGCTGCAGCTCGTGTACTGACCAGAACCAGGAAATGGGACCACATTACTCCTGTCCTGGCTTCTCTGCACTGGCTCCCTATACAGTCTAGAATAGAATTCAAGATCCTTCTTCTCACCTACAAAGCTCTAAATGGCCAGGCACCATCTTATCTTAAGGAGCTACTAGTGCCGTACTGTCCCTTGAGAGCATTGCGGTCCCGGAGTGCAGGCCTGCTGGTGGTACCTACAGTCTCCAAGTGTACTATGGGGGGTAAAGCCTTCAGTTATCGGGCTCCTCTCCTCTGGAACCGCCTTCCAGCCGGGGTCCGGGAGGCAGACACAGTCTGTATTTTTAAGATTAGACTTAAAACTTTCCTTTTTGATAAATCTTATAGTTAGGGCTGGTGCTGGTGTAGACCAGCTCTTAGTTATGCTGCTATAGGCTTAGACTACCGGGGGAACTGGCACCTTGAGCTCCTCTCTCTCTCTCTCTCTCTCTCTCTCTCTCTGCATATACAGTACATCATATTACTGCATGTATCTATCTATAAATCTCAGTCACTAACCACCTACTTTCCTGGGAGCTCTTGAGCTCCCCTAGGCTCCTCAAGATCATCGGTTGACGGCTTGCCAGAACAACCCCCACCCCACCACTACCCCCTCCCCACCGGATCGTGGGTTGGCGGCCTGCCAGAACAACCCCCCACACCCCCTCCCCTCCCCACCGGATTGCTGATGGACGGTCTACCTCCCCCCACCCCCTTGCTCTCTATCCCTCTTCCTGCATCTTATCCCATCTCTCCCCCTATCCCTTTCCAAGCCCGGCGCAGTCTAGGCCTGTGAAGACTGTTTCGTCATGAGCCGGGGATCCGGCCGAAGATTTCTGCCTTTTAATAAGGCAGTTTTTTCTTACCACTGTAACTTTTGCTGCTTTGCTAAAGTGCTCATGATGGATAGGCCGGATCTTTGTAACATAGCAATAAGTAAGGTCCTTTCCTGCTTTTTGTAACATAACAATGAGTAAGGTCTTTTACCTGCTCTTTTGTAATGTTAACAGACAATGAGTAAGGTATTTTACCTGCTTCTTGTAAAGTGTCTCGAGATAACACTTGTTATGAGTTGACGCTATACAAATAAAAGTTGATTGATTGATTGATTGGTGATGGTTATGGTGGTGGTGATGATGGTTATCTTGGTGATGACGGTTATGGTGGTGATGGTGGTGATGGTTATGGTGATGGTGGTGATTAAGTTTATGGTGGTGATGGTGGTGATGACGGTTATGGTGGTGATGATGGTTATGGTGGTTATGGTTATGGTGATGATCATATTTATGGTGGTGATGGTTATGGTGGTAATGGTGATGATGGTGGTGGTGATGGCGATGATGGTGGTGGTGATGACGGTTATGGTGGTGGTGATGGTGGTGATGGTTATGGTGGTGGTGGTGGTGATGGTGGTGATGGTTATGGTGGTGATGGTGGTTATGGTGGTGATGGTGGTTATGGTGGTGGTGATGGTGATGATGGTGGTGGTGATGATTAAGTTTATGGTGGTGATGACGGTTATGGTGGTGATGATGGTTATGGTGGTTATGGTAATGGTGGTGATCATGTTTATGGTGGTGATGGTGGTGATGGTTATGGTGGTAATGGTGATGATGGTGGTGGTGATTATGGTGGTGGTGATGACGGTTATGGTGGTGATGATGGTTATGGTGGTGATGGTTATGGCAGTGATGATGGTGATGGTGATGGTGGTGATGGTGGTGATGGTTATAGTGGTGATGATGGTTTTGGTGGTGATGGTTATAGTGATGGTGATGATGGCTATGGTGTGGTGATGGTGGTGATGGTGGTGATCATGGTTATGGTGGTGATGGTGATGATGGTGGTGGTGATGATGGTTATGGTGGTGATGAAGGTGATGGTGATGGTGATGGTGGTAATGTTGGTTATGGTGGTGATTGTGATGGTGGTGATGGTGATGGTGGTGATGGTTATGGTGGTGGTAATGGTGGTTATGGTGGTGATGGTGGTGATGATGATGGTGGTGATGGTGGTAATGGTGGTGATGTTGATGGTGGTGATGGCGGTGATGGTGGTGATAGTGGTGATGATGTTTATGGTGGTGATGGTTATGGTAGTGATGGTGATGATGGTGGTGGTGATGGTGGTGATGGTGATGGTGATGATGGTGATGGTGGTGGTGATGATGGTGGTGATGGTTATGGTGGTGGTGATGATGGTTATGGTGGTGATGGTGGTGATGACGGTTATGGTGGTGATGGTGATGATGGTGGTGGTGGTGATGATGGGTATGGTGGAGATGATGGTGATGGTGGTGATCGGTATGGTGGTGATGATGGTGGTGGTGATGATGGTTATGGTGGTGATGGTGATGATGGTGGTGGTGGTGATGTTTATGGTGGTGATGATGTTTATGGTGCTGATGGTGGTGATGGTTATGGTGGTGATGGTGGTTATGGTGATGGTGGTGATGATTATGGTGGTGATGGTGGTGATGGTTATGGTGATGATGGTTATGGTGGTGATGGTGTTTATGGTGCTGATGGTGGTGATGGTTATGGTGGTGATGGTGGTGATGGTTATGGTGATGGTGATGGTGATGGTGGTGATGATGGTTATGGTGGTGATGGTGATGATGGTGGTGGTGATGATGGTTATGGTGGTGATGGTTATGGTGTTGATGGTTATGGTGTAGATGATGGTTATGGTAGTGATGGTGGTGATGACATTTATGGTGGTGATGGTGGTGGTGATGACGTTTATGGTGGTGATGGTTATGGTGTTGATGATTGTGATGATGGTGATGGTCATGGTGGTGGTGATGGTGGTGATGGTTATGGTGGCGGTGATGGTGGTGATGAAGGTGATGGTTATGGTAGTGATGATGGTGGTGGTAATGGTGGTTATGGTGGTGGTGGTGGTGATGGTGATGGTGGTGATGGTGGTCATGGTGGTGGTGATGGTGGTGATGGTGTTTATGGTAGTGATGGTGGTGATGGTGGTGATGGTTATGGTGGTTATGGTGATGATGGTGGTGGTTATGGTGGTGATGGTGATGGTGATGATGGTGATGTGGTGGTGATGGTGATAATGGTGATGGTGGTGGTGATGGCTATGGTGGTGGTGGTGGTGGTGGTAATGGTGGTAATGGTGGTTATGGTGGTGATGGTGGTGATGGTGGTTATGGTGGTGATGGCGGTGATGGTGATGGTGGTGATGGTTATGGTGGTGGTGATGATGATGGTGATGGTGGTGATGGTTATGGTGATGGTGATGATGGTGATGGTGGTGGTGGTGGTGATGGTGGTGATGGTTATGGTGGTGGTGATGATGGTTATTGTGGTGATGACGTTTATGGTGGTGATGGTGGTGATGGTTATGGTGGTGATGATATTTATGGTGCTGATGGTGGTGATGGTGGTGATGGTGGTTATGGTGATGGTGGTGATGGTTATGGTGGTGATGGTGGTGATGGTGGTGGTGATGGTTATGATGGTGATGGTGATGGTGGTGATGGTGGTGATGGTTATGGTGGTGGTGATGGTGGTGATGGTTATGGTGGTGATGGTGGTTATGGTGGTGGTGATGGTGGTGATGATGGTGATGGTGGTGATGGTTATGGTGGTGGTCATGGTGGTGATAGTTATGGTGGTGGTGGTGGTGATGGTGGTGATGGTTATGGTGGTGATGATGGTGGTGGTGGTGATGGTGGTAATGGTGGTGATGGTGATGGTGGTGATGGCGATGATGGTGATGGTGGTGATGATGATGGTGATGGTGGTGGTGATGATGGTGGTGATGGTTATGGTGGTGGTGATGATGGTTATGGTGGTGATGGTGGTGATGACGGTAATGGTGGTGATGGTGATGATGGTGGTGGTGGTGATGATGTGTATGGTGGTGATGATGGTGGTGGTGATAATGGTTATGGTGGTGATGGTGATGATGGTGGTGATGGTGATGTTTATGTTGGTGATGATGTTTATGGTGCTGATGGTGGTGATGGTTATGGTGGTGATGGTGGTTATGGTGATGGTGGTGATGGTTATGGTCGTGATGGTGGTGATGGTGGTGATGGTTATGGTGATGGTGATGATGGTTATGGTGTGGTGATGGTGGTGATGGTGGTGATGATGGTTATGGTGGTGATGGTGATGATGGTTATGGTGGTGATGATGTTTATGGTTCTGATGGTGGTGATGGTTATGGTGGTGATGGTGGTTATGGTGATGGTGGTGATGGTTATGGTGGTGATGGTTATGCTGGTGATGATGGTGGTGGTGGTGGTGATGGTGGTGATGGTGATGGTGGTGATGGTGGTGGTGGTGATGGTGGTGATGGTGGTGGTGGTGATGGTGATGGTGGTGATGGCGGTGATGGTGATGGTGGTGATGATGATGGTGATGGTGGTGGTGATGATGGTGATGATGGTTATGGTGGTGATGGTGATGATGGTGGTGGTGGTGATGTTTATGGTGGTGATGATGTTTATGGTGCTGATGGTGGTGATGGTTATGGTGGTGATGGTGGTTATGGTGATGGTGGTGATGATTATGGTGGTGATGGTGGTGATGGTTATGGTGATGATGGTTATGGTGGTGATGGTGTTTATGGTGCTGTTGGTGGTGATGGTTATGGTGGTGATGGTGGTGATGGTTATGGTGATGTGATGGTGATGGTGGTGATGATGGTTATGGTGGTGATGGTGATGATGGTGGTGGTGATGATGGTTATGGTGGTGATGGTTATGGTGTTGATGGTTATGGTGTAGATGATGGTTATGGTAGTGATGGTGGTGATGACATTTATGGTGGTGATGGTGGTGGTGATGACGTTTATGGTGGTGATGGTTATGGTGTTGATGATTGTGATGATGGTGATGGTCATGGTGGTGGTGATGGTGGTGATGGTTATGGTGGAGGTGATGGTGGTGGTAATGGTGGTTATGGTGGTGGTGGTGGTGGTGGTGGTGGTGATGGTGATGGTGGTGATGGTGGTCATGGTGGTGGTGATGGTGTTTATGGTAGTGATGGTGGTGATGGTGGTGATGGTTATGGTGGTTATGGTGATGATGGTGGTGGTTATGGTGGTGATGGTGATGGTGATGATGGTGATGTGGTGGTGATGGTGATAATGGTGATGGTGGTGGTGATGGCTATGGTGGTGGTGGTGGTGGTGATGGTGATGGTGGTGATGGAGGTGATGGTTATGGTGGTGATGATGGTGGTGGTAATGGTGGTTATGGTGGTGATGGTGGTGATGGTGATGGTGGTGATGGTGGTTATGGTGGTGATGGCGGTGATGGTGATGGTGGTGATGGTTATGGTGGTGGTGATGATGATGGTGATGGTGGTGATGGTGATGGTTATGGTGATGGTGATGATGGTGATGGTGGTGGAGGTGTTGATGGTGGTGATGGTTATGGTGGTGGTGATGATGGTTATTGTGGTGATGACGGTAATGGTGGTGATGGTGGTGATGGTTATGGTGGTGATGATATTTATGGTGCTGATGGTGGTGATGGTGGTGATGGTGGTTATGGTGATGGTGGTGATGGTTATGGTGGTGATGGTGGTGATGGTTATGGTGGTGGTGATGGTGGTGATGATGGTTATGGTGGTGATGGTGATGATGGTGGTGGTGATGATGGTTATGGTGGTGATGGTTATGGTGGTGATGATTGTTATGGTGCTGATGGTGGTGATGGTGGTGGTGATGGTTATGATGGTGATGGTGATGGTGGTGATGGTGGTGATGGTTTTGGTGGTGGTGATGGTGATGTAATGGTGGTGATTGTGGTGATGGTTATGGTGGTGATGGTGGTTATGGTGGTGGTGATGGTGGTGATGATGGTGATGGTGGTGATGGTTATGGTGGTGGTGATGGTGGTGATAGTTATGGTGGTGGTGGTGGTGGTGATGGTGGTGATGGTTATGGTGGTGATGATGGTGGTGGTGGTGATGGTGGTGGTAATGGTGGTGATGGTGATGGTGGTGATGGCGGTGATGGTGATGGTGGTGATGATGATGGTGATGGTGGTGGTGATGATGGTGGTGATGGTTATGGTGGTGGTGATGATGGTTATGGTGGTGATGGTGGTGATGACGGTTATGGTGGTGATGGTGGCGGTGATGGTGATGGTGGTGATGGTTATGGTGGTGGTGATGATGGTTATGGTGGTGATGGTGGTGATGACGGTAATGGTGGTGATGGTGATGATGGTGGTGGTGGTGATGATGTGTATGGTGGTGATGATGGTGGTGGTGATGATGGTTATGGTGGTGATGGTGATGATGGTGGTGATGGTGATGTTTATGTTGGTGATGATGTTTATGGTGCTGATGGTGGTGATGGTTATGGTGGTGATGGTGGTTATGGTGATGGTGGTGATGGTTATGGTCGTGATGGTGGTGATGGTGGTGATGGTTATGGTGATGGTGATG
The DNA here is from genome assembly GCF_963584025.1 of Labrus mixtus. Taxonomy (NCBI): domain Eukaryota; kingdom Metazoa; phylum Chordata; class Actinopteri; order Labriformes; family Labridae; genus Labrus; species Labrus mixtus. The sequence continues at coordinate 2,107,048 of NC_083619.1, forward strand.
ATGGTTATGGTGTGGTGATGGTGGTGATGGTGGTGATGATGGTTATGGTGGTGATGGTGATGATGGTTATGGTGGTGATGATGTTTATGGTTCTGATGGTGGTGATGGTTATGGTGGTGATGGTGGTTATGGTGATGGTGGTGATGGTTATGGTGGTGATGGTTATGGTGGTGATGATGGTGGTGGTGGTGGTGGTGATGGTGGTGATGGTGATGGTGGTGATGGTGGTGGTGGTGATGGTGGTGATGGTGGTGGTGGTGATGGTGATGGTGGTGATGGCGGTGATGGTGATGGTGGTGATGATGATGGTGATGGTGGTGGTGATGATGGTGATGATGGTTATGGTGGTGATGGTGATGATGGTGGTGGTGGTGATGTTTATGGTGGTGATGATGTTTATGGTGCTGATGGTGGTGATGGTTATGGTGATGATGGTGGTTATGGTGATGGTGGTGATGATTATGATGGTGATGGTGGTGATGGTTATGGTGATGATGGTTATGGTGGTGATGGTGGTGATGGTTATGGTGGTGGTGATGGTAATGGAGGTGATGGTGGTGATGGTTATGGTGGTGATGGTGGTTATGGTGGTGGTGGTGATGGTGCTGATGATGGTGATGGTGGTGATGGTTATGGTGGTAATGGTGGTTATGGTGGTGATGGTTATGGTGATGGTGATGATGGTTATGGTGTGGTGATGGTGGTAATGATGGTTATGGTGGTGATGGTGGTGATGACGGTTATGGTGGTGATGGTGGTGATGACGTTTATGGTGGTGATGGTTATGGTAGTGATGATGGTGTTGGTGATGGTGGTGATGGTGGTGATGGTGATGGTGGTGATGGTGGTTATGGTGGTGATGGTGATGGTGGTGATGGCGGTGATGGTGATGGTGGTGATGGTTATGGTGGTGATGGTGATGATGGTGATTTTGATGATGGTGATGCTGGTGGTGGTGGTGATGGTGGTGATGGTTATGGTGGTGGTGATGATGGTTATGGTGGTGATGACGGTTATGTTGGTGATGGTGGTGATGGTGATGGTGATGGTGGTGATGGTTATGGTGGTGATGGTGGTTATGGTGGTGGTGATGATGGTGATGGTGGTGATGGTTATGGTGGTGGTGATGGTGGTGATGGTTATGATGGTGGTGGTGATGGTGATGGTGATGGTGATGGTGATGTGATGATGGTGGTGATGGTGATGGTGGTGATGGTTATGGTGGTGGTGATGGTGATGGTCGTGATGGTTATGCCGGTGATGATGGTTATGGTGGTGGTGATGGTGATGATGGTGGTGGTGGTGATGGTGATGGTGGTGATGGTTATGGTGGTGCTGATGGTTATGGTGGTGATGGTTATGGTGGTGATTACGTTTATGGTGGTGATGGTGGTGATGACGGTTATGGTGGTGATGATGGTTATGGTGGTTATGGTTATGGTGGTGATCATGTTTATGGTGGTGATGGTGGTGATGGTTATGGTGGTGATGGTGATGATGGTGGTGGTGATGATGGTTATGGTGGTGATGATGTTTATGGTTCTGATGGTGGTTATGGTGATGGTGGTGATGGTGATGATGGTGGTGGTGATGACGGTTATGGTGGTGATGATGGTTATGGTGATGGTGGTGATGATGATGGTGGTGATGGTTATGGTGGTGGTGATGATGGTGATGGTGGTGATGGTGGTGATGGTTATGGTGGTGATGGTGGTGATGGTGGTTATGGTGGTTATGGTGGTGGTGATGGTGGTGATGGTTGTGATGGTGGTGATGGTGATGGTCGTGATGGTTATAGCGGTGATGATGGTTATGGCGATGGTGATGGTGATGATGGTGTTGATGGTGATGGTGGTGATGGTTATGGTGGTGATGTGATGGTGGTGATGGTGGTGATGGTGGTGGTGGTGGTGGTGGTGGTGGTGATGGTGGTGATGGTGGTGATGGTGATGGTTATGGTGGTGATGATGGTGGTGATAGTGGTGATGGTTATGGTGGTGATGATGGTGGTGATGGTGATGGTGATGTGGTAATGGTGATGGTGGTGATGGTGATGGTGGTGATGTCATGGTGATGGTGATGGTGATGGTGGTGATGGTTATGGTGATGGTGATGGTGATGGTCGTGATGGTTATGGCGGTGATGATGGTTATGGTGGTGGTGATGGTGATGGTGGTGATGGTGTTGATGGTGATGGTGGTGATGGTTATGGTGGTGGTGATGGTGATGGAGGTGATGGTGGTGATGATGGTTATGGTGGTGATGATGGTTATGGTGGTGATGATGGTTATGGTGGTGATGGTTATGGTGTTGATGATTTTTATGGTGCTGATGGTGGTGATGGTGGTGGTGGTTATGGTGGTGATGATGGTGGTGATGGTGATGGTGGTGATGGTTATGGTGGTGATGATGGTGGTGATGGTGATGGTGATGTGGTGATGGTGATGGTGGTGATGGTTATGGTGGTGATGGTGGTGATGGTGGTGATGGTGGTGATGGTGGTGGTGGTAATGGTGATGGTGGTGATGGTGATGGTGGTGATGGTTATGGTGGTGGTGGTGGTGATGGTGATGGTGATGGTGGTGGTGGTGATGGTGATGATCGTGATGGTTTTGGCGGTGATGATGGTTATGGTGGTGGTGATGGTGGTGACGGTGGTGGTGATGATGGTGATGGTGGTGATGTTTATGTTGGTGGTGATGGTGATGGAGGTGATGGTGGTGATGATGGTTATGGTGGTGATGATGGTTATGGTGGTGATGATGGTTACGGTGGTGATGGTTATGGTGTTGATGATTTTTATGGTGCTGATGGTGGTGATGGTGGTGGTGATGGTGATGATGGTGGTGGTGATGATGGTGGTGATGGTGATGGTGATGTGGTGATGGTGATGGTGGTGATGGTTATGGTGGTGATGGTGGTGATGGTGGTGGTGATGGTGGTGGTGATGATGGTGGTGATGGTGATGTGGTGATGGTGATGGTGGTGATGGTTATGGTGGTGATGGTGGTGATGGTGGTGATGGTGGTGATGGTGGTGGTAATGGTGATGGTGGTGATGGTGATGGTGGTGATGGTTATGGTGGTGGTGATGGTGATGGTGATGGTGGTGATGGTTATGGTGGTGGTGATGGTGATGATCGTGATGGTTATGGCGGTGATGATGGTTATGGTGGTGGTGGTGGTGATGGTGTTGATGGTGATGGTGGTGATGGTTATGGTGGTGGTGATGGTGGTGACGGTGGTGGTGATGATGGTGATGGTGGTGATGGTTATGGTGGTGGTGATGGAGGTGATGGTGGTGATGATGGTTATGGTGGTGATGATGGTTACGGTGGTGATGGTTACGGTGTTGATGATTTTTATGGTGCTGATGGTGGTGATGGTGGTGGTGATGGTGATGATGGTGGTGGTGATGGTTATGGTGGTGGTGGTGATGATGGTTATGGTGGTGATGGTGGTGATGGTGGTGATGACGGTTATGTTGGTGATGATGGTTATGGTGGTGATTACGTCTATGGTGGTGATGGTGGTGATGACGGTTATGGTGTTAATGGTGATGATGGTGGTGGTGATGATAGTTATGGTGGTGTTGGTGATGATGGTGGTGGTGATGATGGTTATGGTGGTGATGGTGGTTATGGTGGTGGTTATGGTGGTGATGGTGGTGGTGATGATGGTGGTGATTATGTTTATGGTGGTGATGGTGGTGATGGTGGTGGTGATGATGGTTATGGTGGTGATGGTGGTTATGGTGGTTATGGTGGTGATGATGGTGGTGATGATGATTATAATGGTGGTGGTGATGATGGTTATGGTGGTGTTGGTGATGATGGTGGTGGTGGTGGTGGTGATGATGGTTATGGTGGTGATGGTGGTGATGACGTTTATGGTGGTGATGGTGGTGATGGTTATGGTGTTGATGGTGATGATGGTGGTGGTGGTGATGATGGGTATGGTGGAGATGATGGTGGTGGTGATGATGGTTATGGTGGTGATGGTGATGATGGTGGTGGTGGTGATGTTTATGGTGGTGATGATGTTTATGGTGCTGATGGTGGTGATGGTTATGGTGGTGATGGTGGTTATGGTGATGGTGGTGATGATTATGGTGGTGATGGTGGTGATGGTTATGGTGATGATGGTTATGGTGGTGATGGTGTTTATGGTGCTGATGGTGGTGATGGTTATGGTGGTGGTGATGATGGTTATTGTGGTGATGACGGTTATGGTGGTGATGGTTATGGTGGTGATGATATTTATGGTGCTGGTGGTGATGGTGGTGATGGTGGTGATGGTGGTGATGGTTATGGTGGTGATGGTGATGGTGGTGATGGTTATGGTGGTGGTGATGGTGGTGATGATGGTTATGGTGGTGATGGTGATGATAGTAGTGGTGATGATGGTTATGGTGGTGATGGTTATGGTGGTGATGATTGTTATGGTGCTGATGGTGGTGATGGTGGTGGTGATGGTTATGGTGGTGATGGTGGTGATGGTGGTGATGGTTATGGTGGTGGTGATGGTGATGGTAATGGTGGTGATGGTGGTGATGGTTATGGTGGTGATGGTGGTTATGGTGGTGGTGATGGTGGTGATGATGGTGATAGTTATGGTGGTGGTGATGGTGATGATCGTGATGGTTATGGCGGTGATGATGGTTATGGTGGTGGTGATGGTGATGGTGTTGATGGTGATGGTGGTGATGGTTATGGTGGTGGTGATGGTGGTGACGGTGGTGGTGATGATGGTGATGGTTATGGTGGTGGTGATGGTGGTGATAGTTATGGTGGTGGTGATGGTGATGATCGTGATGGTTATGGCGGTGATGATGGTTATGGTGGTGGTGATGGTGATGGTGTTGATGGTGATGGTGGTGATGGTTATGGTGGTGGTGATGGTGATGGAGATGATGGTGGTGATGATGGTTATGGTGGTGATGATGGTTATGGTGGTGATGATGGTTACGGTGGTGATGGTTATGGTGTTGATGATTTTTATGGTGCTGATGGTGGTGATGGTGGTGGTGATGGTGATGATGGTGGTGGTGATGGTTATGGTGGAGGTGGTGATGATGGTTATGGTGGTGATGGTGGTGATGGTGGTGATGACGGTTATGTTGGTGATGATGGTTATGGTGGTGATTACGTCTATGGTGGTGATGGTGGTGATGACGGTTATGGTGGTAATGGTGATGATGGTGGTGGTGATGATGGTTATGGTGGTGCTGGTGATGATGGTGGTGGTGATGATGGTTATGGTGGTGATGGTGGTTATGGTGGTGGTGATGGTGGTGATGGTGGTGATGGTGGTGGTGATGATGGTGGTGATTATGTTTATGGTGGTGATGGTGGTGGTGATGATGGTTATGGTGGTGATGGTGGTTATGGTGGTTATGGTGGTGATGATGGTGGTGATGATGATTATCATGGTGGTGGTGATGATGGTTATGGTGGTGTTGGTGATGATAGTGGTGGTGATGATGGTTATGGTGGTGATGGTGGTGATGACGTTAATGGTGGTGATGGTGGTGGTGATGATGGTTATGGTGGTGATGGTGGTTATGGTGGTTATGGTGGTGATGATGGTGGTGATGATGATTATCATGGTGGTGGTGATGATGGTTATGGTGGTGTTGGTGATGATAGTGATGATGGTGTTGGTGATGGTGGTGATGGTGGTGATGACGGTTATGGTGGTGATGGTGATGATGGTGGTGGTGGTGATGATGGGTATGGTGGAGATGATGGTGGTGGTGATGATGGTTATGGTGGTGATGGTGATGATGGTGGTGGTGGTGATGTTTATGGTGGTGATGATGTTTATGGTGCTGATGGTGATGATGGTGGTGGTGGTGATGATGGGTATGGTGGAGATGATGGTGGTGGTGATGATGGTTATGGTGGTGATGGTGATGATGGTGGTGGTGGTGATGATGGGTATGGTGGAGATGATGGTGGTGGTGATGATGGTTATGGTGGTGATGGTGATGATGGTGATGGTGGTGATGATTATGGTGGTGATGGTGGTGATAGTTATGGTGATGATGGTTATGGTGGTGATGGTGTTTATGGTGCTGATGGTGGTGATGGTTATGGTGGTGGTGATGATGGTTATTGTGGTGATGACGGTTATGGTGGTGATGGTTATGGTGGTGATGATATTTATGGTGCTGATGGTGGTGATGGTGGTGATGGTGGTTATGGTGATGGTGGTGATGGTTATGGTGGTGATGGTGATGGTGGTGATGGTTATGGTGGTGGTGATGGTGGTGATGATGGTTATGGTGGTGATGGTGATGATAGTGGTGGTGATGATGGTTATGGTGGTGATGGTTATGGTGGTGATGATTGTTATGGTGCTGATGGTGGTGATGGTGGTGGTGATGGTTATGGTGGTGATGGTGATGGTGGTGATGGTGGTGATGGTTATGGTGGTGGTGATGGTAATGGTGGTGATGGTGGTGATGGTTATGGTGGTGATGGTGGTTATGGTGGTGGTGATGGTGGTGATGATGGTGATGGTGGTGATGGTTATGGTGGTGGTGATGGTGGTGATTGTTATGGTGGTGGTGGTGGTGATGGTGGTGATGGTTATGGTGGTGATGATGGTGGTGGTGGTGATGGTGGTAATGGTGGTGATGGTGATGGTGGTGATGACGGTGATGGTGATGGTGGTGATGATGATGGTGATGGTGGTGGTGATGGTTATGGTGGTGATGGTGGTGATGACGGTTATGGTGGTGATGGTGGTGATGGTTATGGTGGTGGTGATGGTGATGGAGATGATGGTGGTGATGATGGTTATGGTGGTGATGATGGTTATGGTGGTGATGATGGTTACGGTGGTGATGGTTATGGTGTTGATGATTTTTATGGTGCTGATGGTGGTGATGGTGGTGGTGATGGTGATGATGGTGGTGGTGATGGTTATGGTGGTGGTGGTGATGATGGTTATGGTGGTGATGGTGGTGATGGTGGTGATGACGGTTACGTTGGTGATGATGGTTATGGTGGTGATTACGTCTATGGTGGTGATGGTGGTGATGACGGTTATGGTGGTAATGGTGATGATGGTGGTGGTGATGATGGTTATGGTGGTGTTGGTGATGATGGTGGTGGTGATGATGGTTATGGTGGTGATGGTGGTTATGGTGGTGGTGATGGTGGTGATGGTGGTGGTGATGATGGTGGTGATTATGTTTATGGTGGTGATGGTGGTGATGGTGGTGGTGATGATGGTTATGGTGGTGATGGTGGTTATGGTGGTTATGGTGGTGATGATGGTGGTGATGATGATTATCATGGTGGTGGTGATGATGGTTATGGTGGTGTTGGTGATGATGGTGGTGGTGATGATGGTTATGGTGGTGATGGTGGTGATGACATTTATGGTGGTGATGGTTATGGTGTTGATGATTGTGATGATGGTGTTGGTGATGGTGGTGATGGTGGTGATGACGGTTATGGTGGTGATGGTGATGATGGTGGTGGTGGTGATGATGGGTATGGTGGAGATGATGGTGGTGGTGATGATGGTTATGGTGGTGATGGTGATGATGGTGGTGGTGGTGGTGATGTTTATGGTGGTGATGATGTTTATGGTGCTGATGGTGGTGATGGTTATGGTGGTGATGGTGGTTATGGTGATGGTGGTGATGATTATGGTGGTGATGGTGGTGATGGTTATGGTGATGATGGTTATGGTGGTGATGGTGTTTATGGTGCTGATGGTGGTGATGGTTATGGTGGTGGTGATGATGGTTATTGTGGTGATGACGGTAATGGTGGTGATGGTTATGGTGGTGATGATATTTATGGTGCTGATGGTGGTGATGGTGGTGATGGTGGTTATGGTGATGGTGGTGATGGTTATGGTGGTGATGGTGATGGTGGTGATGGTTATGGTGGTGGTGATGGTGGTGATGATGGTTATGGTGGTGATGGTGATGATAGTGGTGGTGATGATGGTTATGGTGGTGATGGTTATGGTGGTGATGATTGTTATGGTGCTGATGGTGGTGATGGTGGTGATGGTGGTGGTGATGGTTATGGTGGTGATGGTGGTGATGGTTATGGTGGTGGTGATGGTGATGGTAATGGTGGTGATGGTGGTGATGGTTATGGTGGTGATGGTGGTTATGGTGGTGGTGATGGTGGTGATGATGGTGATGGTGGTGATGGTTATGGTGGTGGTGATGGTGGTGATAGTTATGGTGGTGGTGGTGGTGATGGTGGTGATGGTTATGGTGGTGATGATGGTGGTGGTGGTGATGGTGGTAATGGTGGTGATGGTGATGGTGGTGATGGCGGTGATGGTGATGGTGGTGATGATGATGGTGATGGTGGTGGTGATGATGGTGGTGATGGTTGTGGTGGTGATGGTGGTGATGACGGTTATGGTGGTGATGGTGGCGGTGATGGTGATGGTGGTGACGGTGATGATGGTGATGGTGGTGGTGATGATGGTGATGGTGGTGATGGTTATGGTGGTGGTGATGATGGTTATGGTGTTGATGGTGGTGATGACGGTTATGGTGGTGATGGTGATGATGGTGGTGGTGGTGATGATGTGTATGGTGGTGATGATGGTGGTGGTGATGATGGTTATGGTGGTGATGGTGATGATGGTGGTGATGGTGATGTTTATGTTGGTGATGATGTTTATGGTGCTGATGGTGGTGATGGTTATGGTGGTGATGGTGGTTATGGTGATGGTGGTGATGGTTATGGTGGTGATGGTGGTGATGGTGGTGATTGTGGTGATGGTTATGGTGATGGTGATGATGGTTATGGTGTGGTTATGGTGGTGATGGTGATGATGGTTATGGTGGTGATGATGTTTATGGTTCTGATGGTGGTGATGGTTATGGTGGTGATCGTGGTTATGGTGATGGTGGTGATGGTTATGGTGGTGATGATGGTGGTGGTGGTGATGGTGGTAATGGTGGTGATGGTGATGGTGGTGATGGCGGTGATGGTGATGTTTGTGATGATGATGGTGATGTTGGTGGTGATGGTTATGGTGGTGGTGATGATGGTTATGGTGGTGATGGTGTTGATGACGGTTATGGTGGTGATGGTGGCGGTGATGGTGATGGTGGTGATTGTGATGATGGTGATGGTGGTGGTGGTGATGATGGTGATGGTGGTGATGGTTATGGTGGTGGTGATGATGGTTATGGTGGTGATGGTGGTGATGACGGTTATGGTGGTGATGGTGATGATGGTGGTGGTGGTGATGGTGATGATGGTGGTGATGGTGATGTTTATGTTGGTGATGATGTTTATGGTGCTGATGGTGGTGATGGTTATGGTGGTGATGGTGGTGATGGTGGTGATGGTGGTGATGATGGTTATGGTGGTGATGGTGATGATGACGGTTATGGTGGTGATGGTGGTGATGACGTTTATGGTGGTGATGGTTATGGTGTTGATGATTGTGATGATGGTGATGGTGGTGGTGATGGTCGTGATGGTTATGGTGGTGGTGGTGGTGATGGTGATGGTGGTGATGGAGGTGATGGTTATGGTGGTGATGATGGTGTTGGTGATGGTGGTGATGGTGGTGATGGTGATGGTGGTGATGGTGGTTATGGTGGTGATGGTGATGGTGGTGATGGCGGTGATGGTGATGGTCGTGATGATGGTTATGGTGGTGATGGTGATGATGGTGGTGGTGATGATGGTTATGGTGGTGATGGTTATGGTGTTGATGGTTATGGTGTAGATGATGGTTATGGTAGTGATGGTGGTGATGACGTTTATGGTGGTGATGGTGGTGGTGATGACGTTTATGGTGGTGATGGTTATGGTGTTGATGATTGTGATGATGGTGATGGTCATGGTGGTGGTGATGGTTTTGATGGTTATGGTCGCGGTGATGGTGGTGATGAAGGTGATGGTTATGGTGGTGATGATGGTGGTGGTAATGGTGGTTATGGTGGTGATGGTGGTGATGGTGATGGTGATGGTGGTGATGGTGGTCATGGTGGTGGTGATGGTGGTGATGGTGATGGTGGTGATGGTTATGGTGGTGGTGATGATGATGATGATGGTGATGGTGGTGATGATGTTTATGGTAGTGATGGTGGTGATGGTTATGGTGGTTATGGTGATGTGGTGGTGATGGTGATAATGGTGATGGTGGTGGTGATGGCTATGGTGGTGGTGGTGATGGTGATGGTGGTGATGGAGGTGATGGTTATCGTGGTGATGATGGTGGTGGTAATGGTAGTTTTGGTGGTGATGGTGGTGATGGTGATGGTGGTGATGGTGGTTATGGTGGTGATGGCGGTGATGGTGATGGTGGTGATGGTGGTTATGATGGTGATGGCGGTGATGGTGATGGTGGTGATGGTTATGGTGGTGGTGATGATGATGGTGATGGTGGTGATGGTGATGGTTATGGTGATGGTGATGATGGTGATGGTGGTGATGGTGGTGGTGATGATGGTTATTGTGGTGATGGTGGTTATGGTGGTGATGATGGTGGTGATGATGATTATCATGGTGGTGGTGATGATGGTTATTGTGGTGATAACGGTTATGGTGGTGATGGTGGTGATGGTTATGGTGGTGATGATATTTATGGTGCTGATGGTGGTGATGGTGGTTATGGTGATGGTGGTGATGGTTATGGTGGTGATGGTGATGGTGGTGATGGTTATGGTGGTGGTGATGGTGGTGATGATGGTTATGGTGGTGATGGTGATGATGGTGGTGGTGGTGATGATGGTTATGGTGGTGATGGTTATGGTGCTGATGATTGTTATGGTGCTGATGGTGGTGATGGTGGTGATGGTGGTGGTGATGGTTATGGTGGTGATGGTGATGGTGGTGATGGTTATGGTGGTGGTGATGGTGGTGATAGGTATGGTGGTGGTGGTGGTGATGGTGGTGATGGTTATGGTGGTGATGATGGTGGTGGTGGTGATGGTGGTAATGGTGGTGATGGTGATGGTGGTGATGGCGGTGATGGTGATGGTGATGATGGTGATGGTGGTGATGGTGGTGATGGTTATGGTGGTGGTGATGGTAATGGTGGTGATGATGGTGATGGTTATGGTGGTGATGTTGGTTATGGTGGTGGTGATGGTGGTGATGATGCTGATGGTGGTGATGGTTATGGTGGTGGTGATGGTGGTGATAGTTATGGTGGTGGTGGTGGTGGTGATGGTGGTGATGGTTATGGTGGTGATGATGGTGGTGGTGGTGATGGTGGTAATGGTGGTGGTGATGGTGATGGTGGTGATGGCGGTGATGGTGATGATGGTGATGGTGGTGGTGATGATGGTGGTGATGGTTATGGTGGTGGTGATGATGGTTATGGTGGTGATGGTGGTGATGACGGTTATGGTGGTGATGGTGGCGGTGATGGTGATGGTGGTGATGGTTATGGTGGTGGTGATGATGGTTATGGTGGTGATGGTGATGATGGTGGTGGTGGTGATGTTTATGTTGGTGATGATGTTTATGGTGCTGATGGTGGTGATGGTTATGGTGGTTATGGTGGTTATGGTGATGGTGGTGATGGTTATGGTGGTGATGGTGGTGATAGTGGTGATGGTTATGGTGATGGTGGTGATGGTTATGGTGTGGTGATGGTGGTGATGGTGGTGATGATGGTTATGGTGGTGATGGTGATTATGGTTATGGTGGTGATGATGTTTATGATTCTGATGGTGGTGATGGTTATTGTGGTGATGGTGGTTATGGTGATGGTGGTGATGGTTATGGTGGTGATAGTGGTGATGGTGGTGATGGTGGTGATGGTTATGGTGATGATGGTTATGGTTTGGTGATGGTGGTGATGGTGGTGATGATGGTTATGGTGGTGATGGTGATGATGGTTATGGTGGTGATGATGTTTATGGTTCTGATGGTGGTGATGGTTATGGTGGTGATGGTGGTTATGGTGATGGTGGTGATGGTTATGGTGGTGATGGTGGTGATGGTGGTGATGGTTATGGTGATGGTGATGATGGTTATGGTGGTGATGGTGATGATGGTGGTGGTGATGATGGTTATGGTGGTGGTGATGACGGTTATGGTGGTGATGGTGGTGATGACGTTTATGGTGCTGATGGTTATGGTGTTGATGATTGTGATGATGGTGATGGTGATGGTGATGGTGGTGGTGATGGTGATGGTGGTGATGGTTATGGTGGTGGTGGTGGTGGTGGTGATGGTGATGGTGGTGATGGAGGTGATGGTTATGGTGGTGATGGTGGTGATGGCGGTGATGGTGATGGTGGTGATGGTTATGGTGGTGATGGTGATGATAGTGGTGATGGTGGTGATGGTGATTTTGATGATGGTGATGCTGGTGGTGGTGGTGATGGTGGTGATGTTTATGGTGGTGGTGATGATGGTTATGGTGGTGATGACGGTTATGTTGGTGATGGTGGTGATGGTGATGGTGGTGGTGATGGTGATGTTGCTGATGGTTATGGTGGTGATGGTGATGGTGATTGTTATGGTGATGATGGTGATGGTTATGGTGGTGGTGATGGTGATGGTCGTGATGGTTATGCTGGTGATGATGGTTATGGTGGTGGTGATGATGGTGGTGGTGATGGTGATGGTGGTGATGGTTATGGTGATGCTGATGGTTATGGTGGTGATGATGGTTACGGTGGTGATGGTTACGGTTTTGATGATTTTTATGGTGCTGATGGTGCTGATGGTGTTGATGGTGGTGGTGATGGTGATGGTGATGTTTATGTTGGTGATGATGTTTATGGTGCTGATGGTGGTGATGGTTATGGTGGTGATGGTGGTGATGGTGGTGATGATGGTTATGGTGGTGATGGTGATGATGACGGTTATGGTGGTGATGGTGGTGATGACGTTTATGATGGTGATGGTTATGGTGTTGATGATTGTGATGATGGTGATGGTGGTGGTGATGGTCGTGATGGTTATGGTGGTGGTGGTGATGGTGATGGTGGTGATGGAGGTGATGGTTATGGTGGTGATGATGGTGTTGGTGATGGTGGTGATGGTGGTGATGGTGATGGTGGTGATGGTGGTTATGGTGGTGATGGTGATGGTGGTGATGGCGGTGATGGTGATGGTCGTGATGATGGTTATGGTGGTGATGGTGATGATGGTGGTGGTGATGATGGTTATGGTGGTGATGGTTATGGTGGTGATGGTGATGGTGGTGATGGTGGTTATGGTGGTGATGGCGGTGATGGTGATGGTGGTGATGGTTATGGTGGTGGTGATGATGATGGTGATGGTGATGGTGGTGATGGTGATGGTTATGGTGATGGTGATGATGGTGATGGTGGTGATGGTGGTGGTTATGATGTTTATGGTGGTGATGGTGGTTATGGTGGTGATGATGGTGGTGATGATGATTATCATGGTGGTGGTGATGATGGTTATTGTGGTGATAACGGTTATGGTGGTGATGGTGGTGATGGTTATGGTGGTGATGATATTTATGGTGCTGATGGTGGTGATGGTGGTGATGGTGGTCATGGTGATGGTGGTGATGGTTATGGTGGTGATGGTGATGGTGGTGATGGTTATGGTGGTGGTGATGGTGGTGATGATGGTTATGGTGGTGATGGTGATGATGGTGGTGGTGATGATGGTTATGGTGGTGATGGTTATGGTGCTGATAATTGTTATGGTGCTGATGGTGGTGATGGTGGTGATGGTGGTGGTGATGGTTATGGTGGTGATGGTGATGGTGGTGATGGTTATGGTGGTGGTGATGGTGGTGATAGTTATGGTGGTGGTGGTGGTGATGGTTATGGTGGTGATGATGGTGGTGGTGGTGATGGTGGTAATGGTGGTGATGGTGATGGTGGTGATGGCGGTGATGGTGATGGTGATGATGGTGATGGTGGTGGTGATGATGGTGGTGATGGTTATGGTGGTGATGGTGATGGTGGTGATGGTGGTGATGGTTATGGTGGTGGTGATGGTAATGGTGGTGATGATGGTGATGGTTATGGTGGTGATGTTGGTTATGGTGGTGGTGATGGTGGTGATGATGGTGATGGTGGTGATGGTTATGGTGGTGGTGATGGTGGTGATAGTTATGGTGGTGGTGGTGGTGATGGTGGTGATGGTTATGGTGGTGGTGATGGTGGTGATGGTTATGGTGGTGATGATGGTGGTGGTGGTGGTGATGGTGGTAATGGTGGTGATGGTGATGGTGGTGATGGCGGTGATGGTGATGGTGATGATGGTGATGGTGGTGGTGATGATGGTGGTGATGGTTATGGTGGTGGTGATGATGGTTATGGTGGTGATGGTGGTGATGACGGTTATGGTGGTGATGGTGGCGGTGATGGTGATGGTGGTGATGGTGATGATGGTGATGGTGGTGGTGATGATGGTGATGGTGGTGATGGTTATGGTGGTGGTGATGATGGTTATGGTGGTGATGGTGATGATGGTGGTGGTGGTGATGTTTATGTTGGTGATGATGTTTATGGTGCTGATGGTGGTGATGGTTATGGTGGTTATGGTGGTTATGGTGATGGTGGTGATGGTTATGGTGGTGATGGTGGTGATGGTGGTGATGGTTATGGTGATGGTGATGATGGTTATGGTGGTGATGATGTTTATGATTCTAATGGTGGTGATGGTTATTGTGGTGATGGTGGTTATGGTGATGGTGGTGATGGTTATGGTGGTGATGGTGGTGATGGTGGTGATGGTTATGGTGATGATGGTTATGGTTTGGTGATGGTGGTGATGGTGGTGATGATGGTTATGGTGGTGATGGTGATGATGGTTATGGTGGTGATGATGTTTATGGTTCTGATGGTGGTGATGGTTATGGTGGTGATGGTGGTTATGGTGATGGTGGTGATGGTTATGGTGGTGATGGTGGTGATGGTGGTGATGGTTATGGTGATGCTGATGATGGTTATGATGGTGATGGTGATGATGGTGGTGGTGATGATGGTTATGGTGGTGATGGTGGTGATGACGGTTATGGTGGTGATGGTGGTGATGACGTTTATGGTGCTGATAGTTATGGTGTTGATGATTGTGATGATGGTGATGGTGATGGTGGTGGTGATGGTGATGGTGGTGATGGTTATGGTGGTGGTGGTGGTGGTGATGGTGATGGTGGTGATGGAGGTGATGGTTATGGTGGTGATGGTGGTGATGGCGGTGATGGTGATGGTGGTGATGGTGATGGTGGTGATGGTTATGGTGGTAATGGTGATGATGGTGGTGATGGTGGTGATGGTGATTTTGATGATGGTGATGCTGGTGGTGGTGGTGATGGTGGTGATGTTTATGGTGGTGGTGATGATGGTTATGGTGGTGATGACGGTTATGTTGGTGATGGTGGTGATGGTGATGGTGGTGATGGTTATGGTGGTGATGGTGGTTGTGGTGGTGGTGATGGTGGTGGTGATGATGGTGATGGTGGTGATGGTTATGGTGGTGGTGATGGTGCTGATGGTTATGGTGGTGGTGGTGATGGTGATGGTGATGGTGATGGTGATGATGGTGGTGATGGTGATGGTGGTGATGGTTATGGTGGTGGTGATGGTGATGGTCGTGATGGTTATGCCGTTGATGATGGTTATGGTGGTGGTGATGATGGTGGTGGTGATGGTGATGGTGGTGATGGTTATGGTGATGCTGATGGTTATGGTGGTGATGATGGTTACGGTGGTGATGGTTACGGTGTTGATGATTTTTATGGTGCTGATGGTTATGGTGGTGATGATGGTTACGGTGGTGATGGTTATGGTGTTGATGATTTTTATGGTGCTGATGGTGGTGATGGTGGTGGTGATGGTGATGATGTTGGTGTTGGTTATGGTGGTGATGGTGGTAATGGTGGTGATGGTGATGGTGGTGATGGCGGTGATGGTGATGGTGATGATGGTGATGGTGGTGGTGATGATGGTGGTGATGGTTATGGTGGTGGTGATGATGGTTATGGTGGTGATGATGGTGATGACGGTTATGGTGGTGATGGTGGCGGTGATGGTGATGGTGGTGATGGTGATGATGGTGATGGTGGTGGTGATGATGGTGATGGTGGTGATGGTTATGGTGGTGGTGATGATGGTTATGGTGGTGATGGTGATGATGGTGGTGGTGGTGATGTTTATGTTGGTGATGATGTTTATGGTGCTGATGGTGGTGATGGTTATGGTGGTGATGGTGGTTATGGTGATGGTGGTGATGGTTATGGTGGTGATGGTGGTGATGGTGGTGATGGTTATGTTGATGGTGATGATGGTTATGGTGTGGTGATGGTGGTGATGGTGGTGATGATAGTTATGGTGGTGATGGTGATGATGGTTATGGTGGTGATGATGTTTATGATTCTGATGGTGGTGATGGTTATGGTGGTGATGGTGGTTATGGTGATGGTGGTGATGGTTATGGTGGTGATGGTGGTGATGGCTATGGTGATGATGGTTATGGTTTGGTGATGATGGTGGTGATGGTGGTGATGATGGTTATGGTGGTGATGGTGATGATGGTTATGGTGGTGATGATGTTTATGGTTCTGATAGTGGTGATGGTTATGGTGGTGATGGTGGTTATGGTGATGGTTATGGTGGTGATGGTGGTGATGGTGGTGATGGTTATGGTGATGGTGATGATGGTTATGGTGGTGATGGTGATGATGGTGGTGGTGATGATGGTTATGGTGGTGATGGTGGTGATGACGGTTATGGTGGTGATGGTGGTGATGACGTTTATGGTGCTGATGGTTATGGTGTTGATGATTGTGATGATGGTGATGGTGGTGGTGATGTTGGTGATGGTTATGGTGGTTGTGGTGGTGGTGATGGTTATGGTGGTGATGGAGGTGATGGTTATGGTGGTGATGGTGGTGATGGCGGTGATGGTGATGGTGGTGATGGTTATGGTGATGATGGTGATGATGGTGGTGGTGATGGTGGTGGTGGTGATGGTGATGGTGGTGATGGTTATGGTGATGCTGATGGTTATGGTGGTGATGATGGTTACGGTGGTGATGGTTACGGTGTTGATGATTTTTATGGTGCTGATGGTGGTGATGGTGGTGGTGATGGTGATGATGTTGGTGATGGTTATGGTGGTGATGGTGGTAATGGTGGTGATGGTGATGGTGGTGATGGTGGTGATGGTGATGGTGATGATGGTGATGGTGGTGGTGATGATGGTGGTGATGGTTATGGTGGTGGTGATGATGGTTATGGTGGTGATGGTGGTGATGACGGTTATGGTGGTGATGGTGGCGGTGATGGTGATGGTGGTGATGGTGATGATGGTGATGGTGGTGGTGATGATGGTGATGGTGGTGATGGTTATGGTGGTGGTGATGATGGTTATGGTGGTGGTGATGGTGATGATGGTGGTGGTGGTGATGTTTATGTTGGTGATGATGTTTATGGTGCTGATGGTGGTGATGGTTATGGTGGTGATGGTGGTTATGGTGATTGTGGTGATGGTTATGGTGGTGATGGTGGTGATGGTGGTTATGGTTATGGTGATGGTGATGATGGTTATGGTGTGGTGATGGTGGTGATGGTGGTGATGATGGTTATGGTGGTGATGGTGGTGATGGCGGTGATGGTGATGGTGGTGATGGTTATGGTGGTGATGGTGATGATGGTGGTGGTGATGGTGGTGATGGTGATTTTGATGATGGTGATGCTGGTGGTGGTGGTGATGGTGGTGATGTTTATGTCGGTGGTGATGATGGTTATGGTGGTGATGACGGTTATGTTGGTGATGGTGGTGATGGTGATGGTGGTGATGGTGATGGTTATGGTGGTGATGGTGGTTGTGGTGGTGGTGATGGTGGTGATGATGGTGATGGTGGTGATGGTTATGGTGGTGGTGATGGTGCTGATGGTTATGGTGGTGGTGGTGATGGTGATGGTGATGGTGATGGTGATGGTGATGATGGGGGTGATGGTGATGGTGGTGATGGTTATGGTGGTGGTGATGGTGATGGTCGTGATGGTTATGCCGGTGATGATGGTTATGGTGGTGGTGATGGTGATGATGGTGGTGGTGATGGTGATGGTGGTGATGGTTATGGTGGTGCTGATGGTTAAGGTGGTGATGATGGTTACGGTGGTGATGGTTACGGTGTTGATGATTTTTATGGTGCTGATGGTGGTGATGGTGGTGGTGATGGTGATGATGGTGGTGATGGTTATGGTGGTGATGGTGATTACGTTTATGGTGGTGATGGTTGTGATGACGGTTATGGTGGTGATGGTGGCGGTGATGGTGATGGTGGTGATGGTGATGATGGTGATGGTGGTGGTGATGATGGTGATGGTGGTGATGGTTATGGTGGTGGTGATGATGGTTATGGTGGTGATGGTGATGATGGTGGTGGTGGTGATGTTTATGTTGGTGATGATGTTTATGGTGCTGATGGTGGTGATGGTTATGGTGGTGATGGTGGTTATGGTGATGGTGGTGATGGTTATGGTGGTGATGGTGGTGATGGTGGTTATGGTTATGGTGATGGTGATGATGGTTATGGTGTGGTGATGGTGGTGATGGTGGTGATGATGGTTATGGTGGTGATGGTGATGATGGTTATGGTGGTGATGATGTTTATGATTCTGATGGTGGTGATGGTTATTGTGGTGATGGTGGTTATGGTGATGGTGGTGATGGTTATGGTGATGATGGTTATGGTTTGGTGATGGTGGTGATGGTGGTGATGATGGTTATGGTGGTGATGGTGATGATGGTTATGGTGGTGATGATGTTTATGGTTCTGATAGTGGTGATGGTTATGGTGGTGATGGTGGTTATGGTGATGGTTATGGTGGTGATGGTGGTGATGGTGGTGATGGTTATGGTGGTGATGGTGATGATGGTGGTGGTGATGATGGTTATGGTGGTGATGGTGGTGATGACGGTTATGGTGGTGATGGTGGTGATGACGTTTATGGTGCTGATGGTTATGGTGTTGATGATTGTGATGATGGTGATGGTGGTGGTGATGGTGGTGATGGTTATGGTGGTGGTGGTGGTGGTGATGGTTATGGTGGTGATGGAGGTGATGGTTATGGTGGTGATGGTGGTGATGGCGGTGATGGTGATGGTGGTGATGGTTATGGTGGTGATGGTGATGATGGTGGTGGTGATGGTGGTGATGGTGATTTTGATGATGGTGATGCTGGTGGTGATGGTGGTGATGTTTATGTCGGTGGTGATGATGGTTATGGTGGTGATGACGGTTATGTTGGTGATGGTGGTGATGGTGATGGTGGTGATGGTTATGGTGGTGATGGTGGTTGTGGTGGTGGTGGTGATGATGGTGATGGTGGTGATGGTTATGGTGGTGGTGATGGTGCTGATGGTTATGGTGGTGGTGGTGATGGTGATGGTGATGGTGATGATGGGGGTGATGGTGATGGTGGTGATGGTTATGGTGGTGGTGATGGTGATGGTCGTGATGGTTATGCCGGTGATGATGGTTATGGTGGTGGTGATGGTGATGATGGTGGTGGTGATGGTGATGGTGGTGATGGTTATGGTGGTGCTGATGGTTAAGGTGGTGATGATGGTTACGGTGGTGATGGTTACGGTGTTGATGATTTTTATGGTGCTGATGGTGGTGATGGTGGTGGTGATGGTGATGATGGTGGTGATGGTTATGGTGGTGATGGTGATTACGTTTATGGTGGTGATGGTGGTAATGACGGTTATGGTGGTGATGATGGTTATGGTGGTTATGGTTATGGTGGTGATCATGTTTATGGTGGTGATGGTGGTGATGGTTATGGTGGTGATGGTGATGATGGTGGTGGTGATGATGGTTATGGTGGTGATGATGTTTATGGTTCTGATGGTGGTGATGGTTATGGTGGTGATGGTGGTTATGGTGATGGTGGTGATGGTGGTTATGGTGATGGTGGTGATGGTGATGATGGTTATGGTGTGGTGATGGTGATGATGGTGGTGGTGATGACGGTTATGGTGGTGATGATGGTTATGGTGATGGTGGTGATGGTGATGGTGGTGATGGTTATGGTGGTGGTGATGGTGATGGTGGTGATGGTGGTGATGGTTATGGTGGTGATGGTGATGGTGGTGATGGTGGTTATGGTGGTTATGGTGGTGGTGATGGTGGTGATGGTGGTGATGGTGATGGTGGTGATGTTATGGTGGTGGTGATGGTGATGGTCGTGATGGTTATGGCGGTGATGATGGTTATGGTGGTGGTGATGGTGATGATGGTGATGGTGTTGATAGTGATGGTGGTGATGGTTATGGTGGTGGTGATGGTGGTGACGGTGGGGGTGATGATGGTGATGGTGGTGATGGTTATGGTGGTGGTGATGGTGATGGAGGTGATGGTGGTGATGATGGTTATGGTGGTGATGATGGTTATGATGGTGATGATGGTTACGGTGGTGATGGTTATGGTGTTGATGATTTTTATGGTGCTGATGGTGGTGATGGTGGTGGTGATGGTGATGATGGTGGTGATGGTTATGGTGGTGGTGGTGATGATGGTTATGGTGGTGATGGTGGTGATGATGGTTATGGTGGTGATTACGTTTATGGTGGTGATGGTGGTGATGACGGTTATGGTGGTAATGGTGATGATGGTGGTGGTGGTGTTGGTGATGATGGTGGTGGTGATGATGGTTATGGTGGTGATGGTGGTTATGGTGGTGGTGATGATGGTGATGATGGTGATGGTGGTGATGGTTATGGTGGTGGTGATGGTGGTGATGGTTATGGTGGTGGTGGTGATGGTGGTGATAGTTATGGTGGTGATGATGGTGGTGGTGATGCTGGTTATGGTGGTGATGGTGGTGATGGTGGTTATGGTGGTGGTGATTGTGATGATGGTGGTGGTGATGATGGTGGTGATTATGTTTATGGTGGTGATGGTGGTGATGGTGGTGGTGATGATGGTTATGGTGGTGATGGTGGTTATGGTGGTTATGGTGGTCATGATGGTGGTGATGATGATTATGATGGTGATGATGTTTATGGTCGTGATGGTTATGGTGATGGTGGTGATGGTTATGGTGGTGATGGTGTTGGTGATGGTGGTGATGACGGTTATGGTGGTGATGATGTATATGGTGGTGATGGTGGTGATGGTTATGGCGGTGATGATGGTTATGGTGGTGGTGATGGTGATGGTGGTGACGGTGGGGGTGATGATGGTGATGGTGGTGATGGTTATGGTGGTGATGATGTTTACGGTGTTGATGATTTTTATGGTGCTGATGGTGGTGATGGTTATGGTGGTGGTGATGGTGGTGATGGTGATGGTGGTGATGGTGATGGTGGTGATGGTTATGGTGGTGGTGATGGTGGTGATGGTGATGGTGGTGATGGTGATGGTGGTGATGGTTATGGTGGTGGTGATGGTGATGGTCGTGATGGTTATGGAGGTGATGATGGTTATGGTGGTGGTGATGGTGATGATGGTGATGGTGGTGATGGTGATGGTGGTGATGGTTATGGTGGTGGTGATGGTGGTGACGGTGGTGGTGATAATGGTCATGGTGGAGGTGATGGTGATGGAGGTGATGGTGGTGATGATGGTTATGGTGGTGATGATGGTTACGGTGGTGATGGTTATGGTGTTGATGATATTTATGCTGCTGATGGTGGTGATGGTGGTGGTGATGGTGATGATGGTGGTGATGGTTATGGTGGTGGTAGTGATGATGGTTATGGTGGTGATGGTGGTGATGACGGTTATGGTGGTGATGATGGTCATGGTGGTGATTACGTTTATGGTGGTGATGGTGGTGATGACGGTTTTGGTGGTGATGATGGTTATGGTGTTTATGGTTATGGTGGTGATAGTTATGGTGGTGGTGGTGATGATGGTTATGGTGGTGGTGATGGTGATGATGGTGGTGGTGATGATGGTTATGGTGGTGATGACGGTTATGGTGGAGATGATGGTTATGGTGGTGATGTTTATTGTGGTGATGGTGGTGATGGTCATGGTGGTGATGGTTATGGTGGTGGTGATGGTGATGGTGGTGATGGTGGTGACGGTTATGGTGGTGATGGTGGTGATGGTGATGGTGATGGTGATGGTGATGGTGGTGATGGTGATGGTGGTGATGGTTATGGTGGTGATGGTGGTGATGGTGGTGATGGTTATGGCGGTGATGATGGTTATGGTGGTGGTGATGGTGATGGTGATGGTGATGGTGGTGATGGTGATGGTGGTGATGGTTATGGTGATGGTGATGGTGGTGACGGTGATGTGATGGTGGTGATGGTGGTTATGGTGGTGGTGATGGTGATGATGGTGGTGATGGTTATGGTGGTGGTGGTGATGATGGTTATGGTGGTGATGGTGGTGATGACGGTTATGGTGGTAATGGTGATGATGGTGGTGGTGGTGTTGGTGATGATGGTGGTGGTGATGATGGTTATGGTGGTGGTGATGATGGTGATGGTTATGGTGGTGGTGGTGGTGATGGTGGTGATAGTAATGGTGGTGATGATGGTGGTGGTGATGTTGGTTATGGTGGTGATGGTGGTTATGGTGGTGATGGTGGTTATGGTGGTGGTGATTGTGGTGATGGTGGTGGTGATGATGGTGGTGATTATGTTTATGGTGGTGGTGATGGTGGTTATGATGGTTATGGTGGTCATGATGGTGGTGATGATGATTATGATGGTGATGATGTTTATGGTCGTGATGGTTATGGTGATGTTGGTGATGGTTATGGTGGTGATGGTGTTGGTGATGGTGGTGATGACGGTTATGGTGGTGATGGTGTTGGTGATGGTGGTGATGACGGTTATGGTGGTGATGATGTTTATGGTGGTGATGGTGGTGATGGTTATGGCGGTGATGATGGTTATGGTGGTGGTGATGGTGATGGTGGTGACGGTGGGGGTGATGATGGTGGTGATGGTTATGGTGGTGATGATGGTTACGGTGTTGATGATTTTTATGGTGCTGATGGTGGTGATGGCTATGGTGGTGGTGATGGTGGTGATGGTGATGGTGGTGATGGTGATGGTGGTGATGGTTATGGTGGTGGTGATGGTGGTGATGGTGGTGATGTTGATGGTGGTGATGGTTATGGTGGTGGTGATGGTGATGGTCGTGATGGTTATGGAGGTGATGATGGTTATGGTGGTGGTGATGGTGATGATGGTGATGGTGGTGATGGTGATGGTGGTGATGACGGTTATGGTGGTGATGATGGTTATGGTGGTGATGTTTATTGTGGTGATGGTGGTGATGGTCATGGTGGTGATGGTTATGGTGGTGGTGATGGTGATGGTGATGATGGTGGTGACGGTTATGGTGGTGATGGTGGTGATGGTGATGGTGATGGTGGTGATGGTGATGGTGGTGATGGTTATGGTGGTGATGGTGGTGATGGTGGTGATGGTTATGGCGGTGATGATGGTTATGGTGGTGGTGATGGTGATGGTGATGGTGGTGATGGTGATGGTGGTGATGGTTATGGTGGTGGTGATGGTGGTGACGGTGGTGGTGATGATGGTGATGGTGATGATGGTTATGGTGATGTGATGGTGGTGATGGTGGTTATGGTGGTGGTGATGGTGATGATGGTGGTGATGGTTATGTTGGTGGTGGTGATGATGGTTATGGTGGTGATGGTGGTGATGATGGTTATGGTGGTGATTACGTTTAAGGTGGTGATGGTGGTGATGACGGTTATGGTGGAAATGGTGATGATGGTGGTGGTGGTGTTGGTGATGATGGTGGTGGTGATGATGGTTATGGTGGTGGTGATGATGGTGATGGTTATGGTGGTGGTGGTGGTGATGTTGGTGATAGTAATGGTGGTGATGATGGTGGTGGTGATGCTGGTTATGGTGGTGATGGTGGTTATGGTGGTGATGGTGGTTATGGTGGTGGTGATTGTGGTGATGGTGGTGGTGATGATGGTGGTGATTATGTTTATGGTGGTGATGGTGGTGATGGTGGTGGTGATGATGGTTATGGTGGTGATGGTGGTTATGGTGGTTATGGTGGTCATGATGGTGGTGATGATGATTATGATGGTGATGATGTTTATGGTCGTGATGGTTATGGTGATGTTGGTGATGGTTATGGTGGTGATGGTGTTGGTGATGGTGGTGATGACGGTTATGGTGGTGATGATGTTTATGGTGGTGATGGTGGTGATGGTTATGGCGGTGATGATGGTTATGGTGGTGGTGATGGTGATGGTGGTGACGGTGGGGGTGATGATGGTGGTGATGGTTATGGTGGTGATGATGGTTACGGTGTTGATGATTTTTATGGTGCTGATGGTGGTGATGGCTATGGTGGTGGTGATGGTGGTGATGGTGATGGTGGTGATGGTGATGGTGGTGATGGTTATGGTGGTGGTGATGGTGGTGATGGTGGTGATGGTGATGGTGGTGATGTTGATGGTGGTGATGGTAATGGTGGTGGTGATGGTGATGGTCGTGATGGTTATGGAGGTGATGATGGTTATGGTGGTGGTGATGGTGATGATGGTGATGGTGGTGATGGTGATGGTGGTGATGGTTATGGTGGTGGTGATGGTGGTGACGGTGGTGGTGATGATGGTCATGGTGGTGATGATGGTCATGGTGGTGATGATGGTTATGGTGGTGATGTTTATTGTGGTGATGGTGGTGATGGTCATGGTGGTGATGGTTATGGTGGTGGTGATGGTGATGGTGGTGATGGTGGTGACGGTTCTGGTGGTGAAGGTGGTGATGGTGATGGTGATGGTGATGGTGGTGATGGTGGTGATGGTTATGGTGGTGATGGTGGTGATGGTTATGGCGGTGATGATGGTTATGGTGGTGGTGATGGTGATGGTGATGGTGGTGATGGTGATGGTGGTGATGGTTATGGTGGTGGTGATGGTGGTGACGGTGGTGGTGATGATGGTGATGGTGATGATGGTTATGGTGATGTGATGGTGGTGATGATGGTAATGGTGGTGATGGTGGTGATGATGGTTATGGTGGTGATGATGGTTACGGTGTTGATGATTTTTATGGTGCTGATGGTGGTGATGGAGATGGTGGTGATGGTTATGGTGGTGGTGATGGTGATGGTCGTGATGGTTATGGAGGTGATGATGGTTATGGTGGTGGTGATGGTGATGATGGTGATGGTGGTGATGGTGATGGTGGTGATGGTTATGGTGGTGCTGATGGTGGTCATGGTGGTGGTGATGGTGATGGAGGTGATGGTGGTGATGATGGTTATGGTGGTGATGATGGTTATGGTGGTGATGATGGTTACGGTGGTGATGGTTATGGTGTTGATGATATTTATGCTGCTGATGGTGGTGATGGTGGTGGTGATGGAGATGATGGTGGTGATGGTTATGGTGGTGGTAGTGATGATGGTTATGGTGGTGATGGTGGTGATGACGGTTATGATGGTGATGATGTTTATGGTGGTGATGGTTATGGTGGTGATTACGTTTATGGTGGTGATGGTGGTGAAGACGGTTTTGGTGGTGATGATGGTTATGGTGTTTATGGTTATGGTGGTGATGTTATGGTGGTGGTGGTGATGATGGTTATGGTGGTGATGACGGTTATGGTGGTGATGATGGTTATGGTGATGATGGTGATGGTGGTGATGGTGATGGTGATGGTGGTGATGGTTATGGTGGTGATGGTGCTGATGGTGGTGATGATGGTTATGGTGGTGATGACGGTTATGGTGGTGATGATGGTTATGGTGATGATGGTGATGGTGGTGATGGTGATGGTGGTGATGGTTGTGGTGATGGTGATGGTGGTGGTGATGGTTATTGTGGTGATGGTTATGGTGCTGATGATTTTTATGGTGCTGATGGTGGTGATGGTTATTGTGGTGATGGTGGTGATGATGGTTATTGTGGTGATGGTGGTGATGATGGATATGGTGGTGGTGATGGTTATGGTGGTGATTACGTTTATGGTAGTGATGGTGGTGATGACGGTTATGGTGGTGATGATGGTTATGGTGTTTATGATTATGGTGGTGATGGTGGTGATGGTTATGGTGGTAATGGTGATGATGGTGGTGGTGATGATGGTTATGGTGGTGATGGTGATGATGGTGGTGGTGATGATGGTTATGGTGGTGATGACGGTTATGGTGGTGATGATGGTTATGGTGGTGATGGTTATGGTGGTGATGATGGTGGTGGTGATGGTGGTGATGGTTATGGTGGTGGTGATGGTGATGGTGGTGATGGTGGTGACGGTTATGGTGGTGATGTTGGTGATGGTGATGGTGGTGATGGTGATGGTGGTGATGGTTATGGTGGTGATGGTGATGGTGGTGATGGTGTTTATGGTGGTGGTGATGGTGGTGATGACGGTTATGGTGGTTATGGTGCTGATGGAGGTGATGGTGGTGATGGTGGTGATTGTGGTGGTGATGGTGATGGTGGTGATGGTGATGATGATGGTGATGATGGTTATGGTGGTGGTGATGGTGATGGTGATGGTGGTGATGGTGGTTATGGTGGTTATGGTGGTGGTGATGGTGGTGATGACGGTTATGGTGGTGATGATGTTCATGGTGGTGATGGTGGTGATGGTGATGGTGGTTATGGTGATGATGGTGGTGATGTTATGGTGGTGATGGTGGTGATGGTGGTGATGGTGGTGATGGTGGTGATCATGGTTATGGTGGTGTTGATGGTTACGGTGGTGATGGTTATGATGTTGATTATTTTTATGGTGCTGATGGTGGTGATGGTTATGTTGGTGATGGTGTTGGTGATGGTGGTGATGACGGTTATGGTGGTGATGATGTTTATGGTGGTGATGGTGGTGATGGTTATGGCGGTGATGATGGTTATGGTGGTGGTGATGGTGATGGTGGTGACGGTGGGGGTGATGATGGTGATGGTGGTGATGGTTATGGTGGTGATGATGGTTACGGTGTTGATGATTTTTATGGTGCTGATGGTGGTGATGGTTATGGTGGTGGTGATGGTGGTGATGGTGATGGTGATGGTGGTGATGGTTATGGTGGTGGTGATGGTGGTGATGGTGATGGTGGTGATGGTGATGGTGGTGATGGTTATGGTGGTGGTGATGGTGATGGTCGTGATGGTTATGGAGGTGATGATGGTTATGGTGGTGGTGATGGTGATGATGGTGATGGTGGTGATGGTGATGGTGGTGATGGTTATGGTGGTGGTGATGGTGGTGACGGTGGTGGTGATAATGGCCATGGTGGAGGTGATGGTGATGGAGTTGATGGTGGTGATGATGGTTATGGTGGTGATGATGGTTATGGTGGTGATGATGGTTACGGTGGTGATGGTTATGGTGTTGATGATATTTATGCTGCTGATGGTGGTGATGGTGGTGGTGATGGTGATGATGGTGGTGATGATTATGGTGGTGGTAGTGATGATGGTCATGGTGGTGATTACGTTTATGGTGGTGATGGTGGTGATGACGGTTTTGGTGGTGATGATGGTCATGGTGTTTATGGTTATGGTGGTGATAGTTATGGTGGTGGTGGTGATGATGGTTATGGTGGTGATGGTGATGATGGTGGTGGTGATGATGGTTATGGTGGTGATGACGGTTATGGTGGTGATGATGGTTATGGTGGTGATGTTTATTGTGGTGATGGTGGTGATGGTCATGATGGTGATGGTTATGGTGGTGATGTTGGTGATGGTGATGGTGGTGATGGTGATGGTGGTGATGGTTATGGTGGTGATGGTGATGGTGGTGATGGTGTTTATGGTGGTGGTGATGGTGGTGATGACGGTTATGGTGGTTATGGTGCTGATGGAGGTGATGGTGGTGATGGTGGTGATTGTGGTGGTGATGGTGATGGTGGTGATGGTGATGATGATGGTGATGATGGTTATGGTGGTGGTGATGGTGATGGTGATGGTGGTGATGGTGGTTATGGTGGTTATGGTGGTGGTGATGGTGGTGATGACGGTTATGGTGGTGATGATGTTCATGGTGGTGATGGTGGTGATGGTGATGGTGGTTATGGTGATGATGGTGGTGATGTTATGGTGGTGATGGTGGTGATGGTGGTGATGGTGGTGATGGTGGTGATCATGGTTATGGTGGTGTTGATGGTTACGGTGGTGATGGTTATGATGTTGATTATTTTTATGGTGCTGATGGTGGTGATGGTTATGTTGGTGATGGTGTTGGTGATGGTGGTGATGACGGTTATGGTGGTGATGATGTTTATGGTGGTGATGGTGGTGATGGTTATGGCGGTGATGATGGTTATGGTGGTGGTGATGGTGATGGTGGTGACGGTGGGGGTGATGATGGTGATGGTGGTGATGGTTATGGTGGTGATGATGGTTACGGTGTTGATGATTTTTATGGTGCTGATGGTGGTGATGGTTATGGTGGTGGTGATGGTGGTGATGGTGATGGTGATGGTGGTGATGGTTATGGTGGTGGTGATGGTGGTGATGGTGATGGTGGTGATGGTGATGGTGGTGATGGTTATGGTGGTGGTGATGGTGATGGTCGTGATGGTTATGGAGGTGATGATGGTTATGGTGGTGGTGATGGTGATGATGGTGATGGTGGTGATGGTGATGGTGGTGATGGTTATGGTGGTGGTGATGGTGGTGACGGTGGTGGTGATAATGGCCATGGTGGAGGTGATGGTGATGGAGTTGATGGTGGTGATGATGGTTATGGTGGTGATGATGGTTATGGTGGTGATGATGGTTACGGTGGTGATGGTTATGGTGTTGATGATATTTATGCTGCTGATGGTGGTGATGGTGGTGGTGATGGTGATGATGGTGGTGATGATTATGGTGGTGGTAGTGATGATGGTCATGGTGGTGATTACGTTTATGGTGGTGATGGTGGTGATGACGGTTTTGGTGGTGATGATGGTCATGGTGTTTATGGTTATGGTGGTGATAGTTATGGTGGTGGTGGTGATGATGGTTATGGTGGTGATGGTGATGATGGTGGTGGTGATGATGGTTATGGTGGTGATGACGGTTATGGTGGTGATGATGGTTATGGTGGTGATGTTTATTGTGGTGATGGTGGTGATGGTCATGATGGTGATGGTTATGGTGGTGGTGATGGTGATGGTGGTGATGGTGGTGACGGTTATGGTGGTGATGGTGGTGATGGTGATGGTGATGGTGGTGATGGTGATGGTGGTGATGGTTATGGTGGTGATGGTGGTGATGGTGGTGATGGTTATGGCGGTGATGATGGTTATGGTGGTGGTGATGGTGATGGTGATGGTGGTGATGGTGATGGTGGTGATGGTTATGGTGGTGGTGATGGTGGTGACGGTGGTGGTGATGATGGTGATGGTGATGATGGTTATGGTGATGTGATGGTGGTGATGGTGGTTATGGTGGTGGTGATGGTGATGATGGTGGTGATGGTTATGGTGGTGGTGGTGATGATGGTTATGGTGGTGATGGTGGTGATGATGGTTATGGTGGTGATTACGTTTATGGTGGTGATGGTGGTGGTGGTGATGCTGGTTATGGTGGTGATGGTGGTTATGGTGGTGATGGTGGTTATGGTGGTGGTGATTGTGGTGATGGTGGTGGTGATGATGGTGGTGATTATGTTTATGGTGGTGATGGTGGTGATGGTGGTGGTGATGATGGTTATGGTGGTGATGGTGGTTATGGTGGTTATGGTGGTCATGATGGTGGTGATGATGATTATGATGGTGATGATGTTTATGGTCGTGATGGTTATGGTGATGTTGGTGATGGTTATGGTGGTGATGGTGTTGGTGATGGTGGTGATGACGGTTATGGTGGTGATGATGTTTATGGTGGTGATGGTGGTGATGGTTATGGCGGTGATGATGGTTATGGTGGTGGTGATGGTGATGGTGGTGACGGTGGGGGTGATGATGGTGGTGATGGTTATGGTGGTGATGATGGTTACGGTGTTGATGATTTTTATGGTGCTGATGGTGGTGATGGCTATGGTGGTGGTGATGGTGGTGATGGTGATGGTGGTGATGGTGATGGTGGTGATGGTTATGGTGGTGGTGGTGATGGTGATGGTGGTGATGTTGATGGTGGTGATGGTTATGGTGGTGGTGATGGTGATGGTCGTGATGGTTATGGAGGTGATGATGGTTATGGTGGTGGTGATGGTGATGATGGTGATGGTGGTGATGGTGATGGTGGTGATGGTTATGGTGGTGGTGATGGTGGTGACGGTGGTGGTGATGATGGTCATGGTGGTGGTGATGGAGGTGATGGTGGTGATGATGGTTATGGTGGTGATGATGGTTATGGTGGTGATGAAGGTTACGGTGGTGATGGTTATGGTGTTGATGATATTTATGCTGCTGATGGTGATGATGGTGGTGGTGATGGTGATGATGGTGGTGATGGTTATGGGGGTGGTAGTGATGATGGTTATGGTGGTGATGGTGGTGATGACGGTTATGGTGGTGATGATGGTCATGGTGGTGATTACGTTTCTGGTGGTGATGGTGGTGATGACGGTTTTGGTGGTGATGATGGTTATGGTGTTTATGGTTATGGTGGTGATGGTTATGGTGGTGGTGGTGATGATGGTTATGGTGGTGATGGTGATGATGGTGGTGGTGATGATGGTTATGGTGGTGATGACGGTTATGGTGGTGATGATGGTTATGGTGGTGATGTTTATTGTGGTGATGGTGGTGATGGTCATGGTGGTGATGGTTATGGTGGTGGTGATGGTGATGGTGGTGATGGTGGTGACGGTTATGGTGGTGAAGGTGGTGATGGTGATGGTGGTGATGGTTATGGTGGTGATGGTGGTGATGGTTATGGCGGTGATGATGGTTATGGTGGTGGTGATGGTGATGGTGGTGATGGTGATGGTGGTGATGGTTATGGTGGTGGTGATGGTGGTGACGGTGGTGGTGATGATGGTGATGGTGATGATGGTTATGGTGATGTGATGGTGGTGATGATGGTAATGGTGGTGATGGTGGTGATGATGGTTACGGTGTTGATGATTTTTATGGTGCTGATGGTGGTGATAGTGGTGGTGATAGTGATGGTGGTGATGGTGATGGTGGTGATGGTGATGGTGGTGATGGTTATAGTGGTGGTGATGGTGATGATGGTGATGGTGGTGATGGTGATGGTGGTGATGGTTATAGTGGTGGTGATGGTGGTGACGGTGGTGGTGATGATGATGGTGGTGATGGTGATGGTGATGGTGATGGTGGTGATGTTATGGTGGTGGTGATGGTCGTGATGGTTATGGCGGTGATGATAGTTATGGTGGTGGTGATGGTGATGATGGTGATGGTGGTTACGGTGTTGATGATTTTTATGGTGCTGATGGTGGTGATGGTGGTGATGGTGATGGTGGTGATGGTTATGGTGGTGGTGATGGTGATGGTCGTGATGGTTATGGAGGTGATGATGGTTATGGTGGTGGTGATGGTGATGGTGGTGATGGTGATGGTGGTGATGGTTATGGTGGTGGTGATGGTGGTCATGGTGGTGGTGATGGTGATGGAGGTGATGGTGGTGATGATGGTTATGGTGGTGATGATGGTTATGGTGGTGATGATGGTTACGGTGGTGATGGTTATGGTGGTGATGACGGTTATGGTGGTGATGATGGTTATGGTGGTGATGTTTATTGTGGTGATGGTGGTGATGGTCATGGTGGTGATGGTTATGGTGGTGGTGATGGTGATGGTGGTGATGGTGGTGACGGTTATGGTGGTGAAGGTGGTGATGGTGATGGTGATGGTGGTGATGGTGATGGTGGTGATGGTTATGGTGCTGATGGTGGTGATGGTTATGGCGGTGATGATGGTTATGGTGGTGGTGATGGTGATGGTGATGGTGGTGATGGTGATGGTGGTGATGGTTATGGTGGTGGTGATGGTGGTGACGGTGGTGGTGGTGATGATGGTGATGGTGATGATGGTTATGGTGATGTGATGGTGGTGATGATGGTAATGGTGGTGATGGTGGTGATGATGGTTATTGTGGTGATGGTGGTGATGATGGATATGGTGGTGGTGATGATGGTTATGGTGGTGATGACGGTTATGGTGGTGATGATGGTTATGGTGATGATGGTGATGGTGGTGATGGTGATGGTGGTGATGGTTATGGTGGTGGTGATGGTGGTGACGGTGGTGGTGATGATGGTGGTGATGGTTGTGGTGATGGTGATGGTGGTGATGGTGGTGATGGTTATTGTGGTGATGGTTATGGGGCTGATGATTTTTATGGTGCTGATGGTGGTGATGGTGGTGATGGTTATTGTGGTGATGGTGGTGATGATGGTTATTGTGGTGATGGTGGTGATGATGGATATGGTGGTGGTGATGGTTATGGTGGTGATTACATTTATGGTAGTGATGGTGGTGATGACGGTTATGGTGGTGATGATGGTTATGGTGTTTATGATTATGGTGGTGATGGTGGTGATGGTTATGGTGGTAATGGTGATGATGGTGGTGGTGATGATGGTTATGGTGGTGATGGTGATGATGGTGGTGGTGATGAAGGTTATGGTGGTGATGACGGTTATGGTGGTGATGATGGTTATGGTGGTGATGGTTATGGTGGTGATGATGGTGGTGGTGATGGTGGTGATGGTTATGGTGGTGGTGATGGTGGTGATGGTGGTGACGGTTATGGTGGTGATGGTGGTGATGGTGATGGTGATGGTGGTGATGGTTATGGTGGTGATGGTTATGGTGGTGATGGTGATGGTGGTGATGGTGTTTATGGTGGTTATGGTGGTGGTGATGGTGGTGATGACGGTTATGGTGGTTATGGTGCTGATGGAGGTGATGGTGGTGATGGTGGTGATTGTGGTGGTGATGGTGATGGTGGTGATGGTGATGATGATGGTGATGATGGTTATGGTGGTGGTGATGGTGATGGTGGTGATGGTGGTTATGGTGGTTATGGTGGTGGTGATGGTGATGGTGGTGATGACGATTATGGTGGTGATGATGTTCATGGTGGTGATGGTGGTGATGGTGATGGTGGTTATGGTGATGATGGTGGTGATGTTATGGTGGTGATGGTGGTGATGGTGGTGGTGATGGTGGTGATGGTGGTGATCATGGTTATGGTGGTGATGATGGTTACGGTGGTGATGGTTATGATGTTGATTATTTTTATGGTGCTGATGGTGGTGATGGTGGTGGTTATGGTGATGGTGGTGATGATGGTGGTGGTGATGGTGGTGATGATGGTTATGGTGGTGATGATGGTTATGGTGGTGATGGTTATGGTGGTGATGATGGTGGTGGTGATGGTGGTGATGGTGGTGATGGTGGTGGTGATGATGGTGATGGTTATGGTGGTGGTGATGGTGATGGTGGTGATGGTTATTGTGGTGATGGTGGTGATGATGGTTATGGTGGTGATGATGGTTACGGTGGTGATGGTTATGATGTTGATTATTTTTATGGTGCTGATGGTGGTGATGGTGGTGGTGATGGTGATGGTGGTGATGGTGATGATAGTGGTGATGGTTATGGTGGTGATGGTGGTTATGGTGGTGGTGATAGTGGTGATGATGGTTATGGTGTTTATGATTATGGTGGTGATGGTGGTGATGGTTATGGTGGTAATGGTGATGATGGTGGTGGTGATGATGGTTATGGTGGTGATGGTGATGATGGTGGTGGTGATGATGGTTATGGTGGTGATGACGGTTATGGTGGTGATGATGGTTATGGTGGTGATGGTTATGGTGGTGATGATGGTGGTGGTGATGGTGGTGATGGTTATGGTGGTGGTGATGGTGGTGATGGTGGTGACGGTTATGGTGGTGATGGTGGTGATGGTGATGGTGATGGTGATGGTGGTGATGATGATACTCCCAATCCCAACCAAGCTGTTTAAGGAAGTCTTTCCCTTAGTTAGCAACTCCATATTAGATATGATCAATATGTCTTTACTGGCAGGCTATGTCCCACAGACATTTAAAGTAGCGGTAATCAAACCTCTACTTAAAAAGCCTACTCTGGACTCAGGAACTCTGGCTAACTACAGACCTATATCCACCCTTCCTTTTATCTCGAAGATCCTGGAGAAGGTGGTAGCTAAACAGCTGTGTGACTTTCTCCATGACAACAGTTTATTTGAAGAGTTCCAGTCAGGATTTAGAGTCCACCATAGCACTGAGACTGCACTAGTTAGAGTTACAAACGATCTACTTCTAGCCTCAGACAGGGGACTTCTGTCTGTGCTCGTCTTGTTAGATCTTTGTGCTGCTTTTGACACCATTGACCATCGGATCCTGTTGTACAGACTGGAGCATTTGCTTGGAATTACAGGGACTGCTTTAAGTTGGTTTGTATCCTACTTATCAGACCGATCTCAGTTTGTACATGTTAATGATGAGTCCTCTATGCACACTAAAGTTTGCCATGGAGTCCCACAAGGTTCAGTGCTTGGACCAATTCTTTTTACATTATATATGCTTCCTCTGGGAAATATTATGAGGAAACACTCCATACAGTTTCATTGTTATGCAGATGATACTCAGCTTTATGTATCAATGAAGCCTGATGGTACCAGTCAGTTATGTCAGCTAGAAACCTAGCCTAACCTATGCCTTAAGGACGTTAGGACCTGGATGACCAGACATTTTTTGCTACTTAACTCAGACAAGACTGAAGTTATTGTGCTAGGCCCTAAGAACCTCAGAGAGACTTTTTCTAGTGATGTGACTGTCCTTAATGACATCAGCCTGGCATCTAGCACCACTGTTAGGAATCTAGGAGTTATTTTTGATCAAGATATGTCTTTTAGCTCTCACATCAGTCAAGTTTCAAGAACAGCCTACTTTCACCTTCGTAATATATCCAAGATCAGGAATATCCTGTCGCAAAGTGATGCAGAAAAACTAGTTCATGCATTTGTTACCTCCAGACTGGATTATTGTAACTCTCTTTTGTCAGGGTGCTCTGGCAAATCTCTAAAGACTCTTCAACGGGTCCAGAATGCTGCAGCTCGTGTACTGACCAGAACCAGGAAATGGGACCACATTACTCCTGTCCTGGCTTCTCTGCACTGGCTCCCTATACAGTCTAGAATAGAATTCAAGATCCTTCTTCTCACCTACAAAGCTCTAAATGGCCAGGCACCATCTTATCTTAAGGAGCTACTAGTGCCGTACTGTCCCTTGAGAGCGTTGCGGTCCCGGAGTGCAGGCCTGCTGGTGGTACCTACAGTCTCCAAGTGTACTATGGGGGGTAAAGCCTTCAGTTATCGGGCTCCTCTCCTCTGGAACCGCCTTCCAGCCGGGGTCCGGGAGGCAGACACAGTCTGTATTTTTAAGAATAGACTTAAAACTTTCCTTTTTGATAAATCTTATAGTTAGGGCTGGTGCTGGTGTAGACCAGCTCTTAGTTATGCTGCTATAGGCTTAGACTACCGGGGGAACTGGCACCTTGAGCTCCTCTCTCTCTCTCTCTCTCTCTCTCTCTCTCTCTCTCTCTCTCTCTCTCTCTCTCTGCATATACAGTACATCATATTACTGCATGTATCTATCTATAAATCTCAGTCACTAACCACCTACTTTCCTGGGAGCTCTTGAGCTCTCCTAGGCTCCTCAAGATCGTCGGTTGACGGCTTGCCAGAACAACCCCCACCCCACCACTACCCCCTCCCCACCGGATCGTGGGTTGGCGGCCTGCCAGAACAACCCCCCACACCCCCTCCCCTCCCCACCGGATTGCTGATGGACGGTCTACCTCCCCCCACCCCCTTGCTCTCTATCCCTCTTCCTGCATCTTATCCCATCTCTCCCCCTATCCCTTTCCAAGCCCGGCGCAGTCTAGGCCTGTGAAGACTGTTTCGTCATGAGCCGGGGATCCGGCCGAAGATTTCTGCCTTTTAATAAGGCAGTTTTTTCTTACCACTGTAACTTTTGCTGCTTTGCTAAAGTGCTCATGATGCATAGGCCGGATCTTTGTAACATAGCAATAAGTAAGGTCTTTTACCTGCTTTTTGTAACATAACAATGAGTAAGGTCTTTTTACCTGCTCTTTTGTAATGTTAACAGACAATGAGTAAGGTATTTTACCTGCTTCTTGTAAAGTGTCTCGAGATAACACTTGTTATGAGTTGACGCTGTACAAATAAAAGTTGAAAGTTGATTGATGGTTATGGTGGTGGTGATGGTGATGGTGGTGATGTTTATGGTGGTGGTGATGGTGATGGTGATGATGGTTATGGTGGTGGTGATGGTGATGGTGATGGTGGTGATGGTTATGGTGGTGGTGATGGTGATGGTAGTGATGGTTATGGCGGTGATGATGGTTATGGTGGTGACGGTGGTGGTGATGATGGTGGTGATGGTTATGGTGGTGGTGATGGTGGTGATGGTGGTGATGGTTATTGTGGTGATGGTTATGGTGCTGATGATTTTTATGGTGCTGATGGTGGTGATGGTGGTGATGGTTATTGTGTTGATGGTGGTGATGATGGTTATGGTGGTGATGGTGGTGATGATGGTTATGGTGGTGATGATGGTGATGATGGTGGTGATGGTGATGGTGATGGTGATGGTGGTGATGGTGATGGTGGTGATGGTGGTTATGGTGGTTATGGTGGTGGTGATGGTGGTGATGACGGTTATGGAGGTTATGGTGGTTATGGTGGTGATGGTGGTGGTGATGGTTATGGTGGTGGTGATGGTGATGGTGATGGTGATGGTGGTGATGTTTATGGTGGTGGTGATGGTGATTGTGATGATGGTTATGGTGGTGGTGATGGTGATGGTGATGGTGGTGATGGTTATGGTGGTGGTGATGGTGATGGTCGTGATGGTTATGGCGGTGATGATGGTTATGGTGGTGTTGATGGTGATGGTGGTTATGGTGGTGGTGATGGTGTTGACGGTGGTGGTGATGGTTGTGGTGGTGATTACGTTTATGGTGGTGATGGCGGTTATGGTGGTAATGGTGATGATGGTGGTGGTGATGATGGTTATGGTGGTGTTGGTGATGATGGTGGTGGTGATGATGTTATGGTGGTGATGGTGATGATAGTGGTGATGGTTATGGTGGTTATGGTGGTGATGGTGGTTATGGTGGTGGTGATAGTGGTGATGACGGTTATGGTGGTGATGATGTTTATGGTGGGGATTGTGGTGATGGTGATGGTGGTGGTGGTGGTGATGGTGATGATGGTGATGGTGGTGATGGTTATGGTGGTGATGGTTATGGTGGTGACGGTGGTGGTGATGATGGTGGTGATGGTTATGGTGGTGGTGATGGTGATGGTGGTGATGGTGGTGATGGTTATTGTGGTGATGGTTATGGTGCTGATGATTTTTATGGTGCTGATGGTGGTGTTGGTGGTGATGGTTATTGTGGTGATGATGGTGATGATGGTTATGGTGGTGATGGTGGTGATGATGGTGGTGGTGGTGATGGTGATGATGGTTATGGTGGTGGTGATGGTGGTGATGGTTATGGTGGTGGTGATGGTGATGATGGTGATGGTGTTGATGGTGATGGTGGTTATGGTGGTGGTGATGGTGGTGATGGTGGTGGTGATGATGGTGATGGTGGTGATGGTTATGGTGGTGGTGATGGTAATGGAGGTGATGGTGGTGATGATGGTTATGGTGGTGATAATGGTTATGGTGGTGATGATGGTTACGGTGGTGATGGTTATGGTGTTGATGATTTTTATGGTGCTGATGGTGGTGATGGTGGTGATGATGGTGGTGATGGTTATGGTGGTGGTGGTGATGATGGTTATGGTGGTGATGGTGGTGATGGTGGTGATGACGGTTATGGTGGTGATGATGGTTATGGTGGTGATTACGTTTATGGTGGTGATGGTGGTGATGACGGTTATGGTGGTAATGGTGATGATGGTGGTGGTGATGATGGTTATGGTGGTGTTGGTGATGATGGTGGTGGTGATGATGGTTATGGTGGTGATGGTGGTTATGGTGGTGGTGGTGGTGATGGTGGTGATGGTTATGGTGGTGGTGATGGTGGTGATAGTTATGGTGGTGATGATGGTGGTGGTGATGATGGTGGTGATTATATTTATGGTGGTGATGGTGGTGATGGTGGTGGTGATGATGGTTATGGTGGTGATGGTGGTTATGGTGGTTATGGTGGTCATGATGGTGGTGATGATGATTATGATGGTGATGATGTTTATGGTGGTGATGGTGGTGATGGTTATGGTGATGGTGATGATGGTTATGGTGGTGATTGTGATGGTGTTGGTGGTGATGACGGTTATGGTGGTGATGATGTTTATGGTGGTGATGGTGGTGATGGTTATGGCGGTGATGATGGTTATGGTGGTGGTGATGGTGGTGACGGTGGTGGTGATGATGGTGATGGTGGTGATGGTTATGGTGATGGTGATGGTGGTGATGGTTATTGTGGTGATGGTGGTGATGAGGGTAATGGTGGTGATGGTTATGGTGGTGATGATGGTTACGGTGGTGATGGTTATGGTATTGATGATTTTTATGGTGCTGATGGTGGTGATAGTGGTGGTGATAGTGATGGTGGTGATGGTGATGTGATGATGGTGGTGATGGTGATGGTGGTGATGGTTATGGTGGTGGTGATGGTGATGGTGATGGTCGTGATGGTTATGGCGGTGATGATGGTTATGGTGGTGGTGATGGTGATGATGGTGATGGTGGTGATGGTGATGGTGGTGATGGTTATGGTGGTGGTGGTGATGGTGGTGACGGTGGTGGTGATGATGGTCATGGTGGTGGTGATGGTTATGGAGGTGATGGTGGTGATGATGGTTATGGTGGTGATGATGGTTACGGTGGTGATGGTTATGTTGTTGATGATTTTTATGCTGCTGATGGTGGTGATGGTGGTGATGACGGTTATGTTGGTGATGATGTTTATGGTGGTGATGGTTATGGTGGTGATTACGTTTATGGTGGTGATGGTGGTGATGACGGTTATGGTGGTGATGATGGTTATGGTGTTTATGATTATGGTGGTGATGGTGGTGATGGTTATGGCGGTAATGGTGATGATGGTGGTGGTGATTATGGTTATGGTGGTGATGGTGATGATGGTGGTGATGATGGTTATGGTGGTGATTACGGTTATGGTGGTGATGATGGTTATGGTGGTGATGGTGATGGTTATGGTGGTGATGATGGTGGTGGTGATGGTGGTGATGGTGGTGATGGTTATGGTGGTGGTGATGGTGATGGTGGTGATGGTGGTGATGGTTATGGTGGTGATGGTGGTGATGGTGATGGTGATGGTGGTGATGGTGATGGTGGTGATGGTTATGGTGCTGATGGTGATGGTGGTAATGGTGTTTATGGTGGTTATGGTGGTGGTGATGGTGGTGATGACGGTTATGGTGGTTATGGTGGTGATGGTGGTGATGGTGGTGGTAATGGTGATGGTGGTGATGGTGGTTATGGTGGTTATGGTGGTGGTGGTGATGGTGGTGATGACGGTTATGGTGGTGATGATGTTTATGGTGGTGATGGTGGTGATGGTGGTTATGGTGATGGTGGTGATGGTGATGATGGTTATGGTGGTGATGGTGGTTATGGTGGTGGAGGTGGTGATGGTGGTGATGGTTATGGTGGTGGTGATGGTGGTGATAGTTATGGTGGTGATGATGGTGGTGGTGATGATGGTGGTGATTATGTTTATGGTGGTGATGGTGGTGATGGTGGTGGTGATGATGGTTATGGTGGTGATGGTGGTTATGGTGGTTATGGTGGTCATGATGGTGGTGATGATGATTATGATGGTGATGATGTTTATGGTGGTGATGGTGGTGATGGTTATGGTGATGGTGATGATGGTTATGGTGGTGATTGTGATGGTGTTGGTGATGGTGGTGATGACGGTTATGGTGGTGATGATGTTTATGGTGGTGATGGTGGTGATGGTTATGGCGGTGATGATGGTTATGGTGGTGGTGATGGTGATGGTGATGGTGATGGTGATGGTGATGGTGGTGATGGTTATGGTGGTGGTGATGGTGGTGACGGTGGTGGTGATGATGGTGATGGTGGTGATGGTTATGGTGATGGTGGTGATGGTTATTGTGGTGATGGTGGTGATGAGGGTAATGGTGGTGATGGTTATGGTGGTGATGATGGTTACGGTGGTGATGGTTATGGTGTTGATGATTTTTATGGTGCTGATGGTGGTGATAGTGGTGGTGATAGTGATGGTGGTGATGGTGATGTGATGATGGTGGTGATGGTGATGGTGGTGATGGTTATGGTGGTGGTGATGGTGATGGTCGTGATGGTTATGGCGGTGATGATGGTTATGGTGGTGGTGATGGTGATGATGGTGATGGTGGTGATGGTGATGGTGATGGTGATGGTGGTGATGGTTATGGTGGTGGTGGTGATGGTGGTGACGGTGGTGGTGATGATGGTCATGGTGGTGGTGATGGTTATGGAGGTGATGGTGGTGATGATGGTTATGGTGGTGATGATGGTTACGGTGGTGATGGTTATGTTGTTGATGATTTTTATGCTGCTGATGGTGGTTATGGTGGTGGTGATGATGGTTATGGTGGTGATGGTGGTGATGGTGGTGATGACGGTTATGTTGGTGATGATGGTTATGGTGGTGATGGTTATGGTGGTGATTACGTTTATGGTGGTGATGGTGGTGATGACGGTTATGGTGGTGATGATGGTTATGGTGTTTATGATTATGGTGGTGATGGTTATGGTGGTAATGGTGATGATGGTGGTGGTGATTATGGTTATGGTGGTGATGGTGATGATGGTGGTGATGATGGTTATGGTGGTGATTACGGTTATGGTGGTGATGATGGTTATGGTGGTGATGGTGATGGTTATGGTGGTGATGATGGTGGTGGTGATGGTGGTGATGGTGGTGATGGTTATGGTGGTGGTGATGGTGATGGTGGTGATGGTGGTGATGGTTATGGTGGTGGTGATGGTGGTGATGGTGATGGTGATGGTGATGGTGGTGATGGTGATGGTGGTGATGGTTATGGTGGTGATGGTGATGGTGGTAATGGTGTTTATGGTGGTTATAGTGGTGGTGATGGTGGTGATGACGGTTATGGTGGTTATGGTGGTGATGGTGGTGATGGTGGTGGTAATGGTGATGGTGGTGATGGTGGTTATGGTGGTTATGGTGGTGGTGGTGATGGTGGTGATGACGGTTATGGTGGTGATGATGTTTATGGTGGTGATGGTGGTGATGGTGGTTATGGTGATGGTGGTGATGTTATGGTGGTGATGGTGGTGATGGTGGTGGTGATGGTGATGATGGTGGTGGTGATGGTGGTGGTGATGATGGTGATGGTGGTAATGGTTATGGTGGTGGTGATGGTGGTGATGGTTATTATGGTGATGGTGGTGATGATGGTTATGGTGGTGATGGTGGTGATCATGGTTATGGTGGTGATGATGGTTACGGTGGTGATGGTTATGATGTTGATGA
This sequence comes from Labrus mixtus, assembly GCF_963584025.1. Lineage (NCBI taxonomy): Eukaryota > Metazoa > Chordata > Actinopteri > Labriformes > Labridae > Labrus > Labrus mixtus. The sequence goes on from NC_083619.1 coordinate 2,148,420, forward strand.
TTTTTATGGTGCTGATGGTGGTGAAGGTGGTGGTGATGGTGATGGTGATGATAATGGTGATGGTTATGGTGGTGATGGTGGTTATGGTGGTGGTGATAGTGGTGATGACGGTTATGGTGGTGATGATGTTTATGGTGGGGATTGTGATGGTGGTGATGGTTATGGTGGTGGTGATGGTGATGGTGATGGTGGTGATGGTGATGGTGGTGATGGTCATGGTGGTGGTGATGATGGTGACGGTGGTGGTGATGATGGTGATGGTGGTGATGGTTATGGTGGTGATGGTTATGGTGCTGATGATTTTTATGGTGCTGATGGTGGTGATGGTGGTGGTGATGGTCGTGATGGTGATGGTGATGGTGATGATGGTGATGGTGGTTATGGTTATGGCGGTGATGATGGTTATGGTGGTGGTGGTGATGGTGATGATGGTTATGGTGGTGATGGTGATGATGGTGGTGATGGTGATGGTGGTGATGGTTATGGTGGTGGTGATGATGGATATGGTGGTGATTATGGTTACGATGGTGATGGTTATGGTGTTGATGATTTTTATGGTGCTGATGGTGGTGATGGTGGTGGTGATGGTGATGGTGGTGATGGTGATGGTGATGATAGTGGTGATGGTTATGGTGGTTATGGTGGTGGTGATGGTGGTGATGACGGTTATGGTGGTGATGATGTTTATGGTGTTGATTGTGATGGTGGTGATGGTTATGGTGGTGGTGATGGTGATGGTGATGGTGGTGATGGTTATGGCGGTGGTGATGGTTATGGTGGTGGTGATGGTGGTGACGGTGATGGTGGTAATGGTTATGGTGGTGGTGATGGTGGTGATGGTTATTGTGGTGATGGTGGTGATGATGGTTATGGTGTTGATGGTGGTGATGATGGTTATGGTGTTGATGATGGTTACGGTGGTGATGGTTATGGTGTTGATGACTTTTATGGTGCTGATGGTGGTGGTGATGGTGATGATGGTGGTGATGGTTATGGTGGTGATGTTGATGGTGGTTATGGTGTTTATGGTGGTGGTGCTCATGGTGGTGATGGTTATGGTGGTGATGGTGGTGATGATGCTTATGGTGGTGACGGTGGTGATGGTGGTGATGATTTTTATGGTGCTGATGGTGGTGATGGTGGTGGTGATGGTGAAGGTGTTGATGGTGATGGTGATGATAGTGGTGATGGTGGTGGTGATGGTGATGGTCGTGATGGTGATGGTGATGATGGTGGTGATGGTTATGGTGGTGATGGTGGTTATGGTGTTTATGGTGGTGGTGATGGTGGTGATGACGGTTATGGTGGTGATGATGGTTATGGTGATGATGGTGATGGTGATGGTGGTGATGTTTATTGTGGTGATGGCGGTGATGATGGTTATGGTGGTGATGGTGGTGATGATGGTCATGGTGGTGATGATGGTTACGGTGGTGATGGTTATGGTGTTGATGATTTTTATGGTGCTGATGGTGGTGATGTTGGTGGTGATGGTGATGGTCGTGATGGTGATGATGGTGGTGATGGTTATGGTGGTGATGGTGGTTATGGTGTTTATGGTGGTATTGATGGTGGTGATGACGGTTATGGTGGTGATGATGGTTATGGTGGTGATGGTGGTGATGGTGGTGATGATGGTTATGGTGGTGATGATGGTTACGGTTGTGATGGTTATGGTGTTGATGATTTTTATGGTGCTGATGGTGGTGATGGTGGAGATGATGGTCGTGATGGTGATGGTGATGATGGTGGTGATGGTTATGGTGGTGATGGTGGTTATGGTGGTTATGGTGGTGGTGATGGTGGTGACGGTGATGGTGGTGATGGTTATGGTGGTGGTGATGGTGGTGATGGTTATTGTGGTGATGGTGGTGATGATGGTTATGGTGTTGATGGTGGTGATGATGGTTATGGTGTTGATGATGGTTACGGTGGTGATGGTTATGGTGTTGATTACTTTTATGGTGCTGATGGTGGTGGTGATGGTGATGGTGATGGTGATGATGGTGGTGATGGTTATGGTGGTGATGTTGATGGTGGTTATGGTGTTTATGGTGGTGGTGCTCATGGTGGTGATGGTTATGGTGGTGATGGTGGTGATGATGCTTATGGTGGTGACGGTGGTGATGGTGGTGATGATTTTTATGGTGCTGATGGTGGTGATGGTGGTGGTGATGGTGAAGGTGTTGATGGTGATGGTGATGATAGTGGTGATGGTGGTGGTGATGGTGATGGTGATGGTCGTGATGGTGATGGTGATGATGGTGGTGATGGTTATGGTGGTGATGGTGGTTATGGTGTTTATGGTGGTGGTGATGGTGGTGATGACGGTTATGGTGGTGATGATGGTTATGGTGATGGTGATGATGGTGATGGTGATGGTGGTGATGGTTATTGTGGTGATGGCGGTGATGATGGTTATGGTGGTGATGGTTATGGTGTTGATGATTTTTATGGTGCTGATGGTGGTGATGTTGGTGGTGATGGTGATGGTCGTGATGGTGATGATGGTGGTGATGGTTATGGTGGTGATGGTGGTTATGGTGTTTATGGTGGTGGTGATGGTGGTGATGACGGTTATGGTGGTGATGATGGTTATGGTGGTGATGGTGGTGATGATGGTTATGGTGGTGATGATGGTTACGGTTGTGATGGTTATGGTGTTGATGATTTTTATGGTGCTGATGGTGGTGATGGTGGAGATGATGGTCGTGATGGTGATGGTGATGATGGTGGTGATGGTTATGGTGGTGATGGTGGTTATGGTGGTTATGGTGGTGGTGATGGTGGTGATGACGGTTATGGTGGTGGTGATGGTGATGGTGGTGATGGTTATGGTGGTGATGGTGGTGATGGTTATTGTGGTGATGGTGGTGATGATGGTTATGGTGTTGATGGTGGTGATGATGGTTATGGTGTTGATGATGGTTACGGTGGTGATGGTTATGGTGTTGATTACTTTTATGGTGCTGATGGTGGTGGTGATGGTGATGGTGATGATGGTGGTGATGTTATGGTGGTGATGTTGATGGTGGTTATGGTGTTTATGGTGGTGGTGCTCATGGTGGTGATGGTTTTGGTGGTGATGGTGGTGATGATGCTTATGGTGGTGACGGTGGTGATGGTGGTGATGATTTTTATGGTGCTGATGGTGGTGATGGTGGTGGTGATGGTGAAGGTGTTGATGGTGATGGTGATGATAGTGGTGATGGTGGTGGTGATGGTGATGGTCGTGATGGTGATGGTGATGATGGTGGTGATGGTTATGGTGGTGATGGTGGTTATGGTGTTTATGGTGGTGGTGATGGTGGTGATGACGGTTATGGTGGTGATGATGGTTATGGTGATGGTGATGATGGTGATGGTGATGGTGGTGATGGTTATTGTGGTGATGGCGGTGATGATGGTTATGGTGGTGATGGTTATGGTGTTGATGATTTTTATGGTGCTGATGGTGGTGATGTTGGTGGTGATGGTGATGGTCGTGATGGTGATGATGGTGGTGATGGTTATGGTGGTGATGGTGGTTATGGTGTTTATGGTGGTGGTGATGGTGGTGATGACGGTTATGGTGGTGATGATGGTTATGGTGGTGATGGTGGTGATGATGGTTATGGTGGTGATGATGGTTACGGTTGTGATGGTTATGGTGTTGATGATTTTTATGGTGCTGATGGTGGTGATGGTGGAGATGATGGTCGTGATGGTGATGGTGATGATGGTGGTGATGGTTATGGTGGTGATGGTGGTTATGGTGGTTATGGTGGTGGTGATGGTGGTGATGACGGTTATGGTGGTGGTGATGGTGATGGTGGTGATGGTTATGGTGGTGGTGATGGTGATGGTGGTGATGGTGGTGATGGTGGTGGTGATGATGGTGATGGTGGTGATGATTATGGTGGTGGTGATGGTTATTGTGGTGATGGTGGTGATAATGGTTATTGTGGTGATGATGGTTATGGTGCTGATGGTGGTGATGGTGATGGTGGTGATGATTTTTATGGTGCTGATGGTGGTGATGGTGATGGTGTTGATGATTTTTATGGTGCTGATGGTGGTGGTGATGGTGATGGTGGTGATGGTGATGATGTTGGTGATGGTTATGGTGGTGATGGTGGTTATGGTGGTGGTGATGGTGGTGATGACGGTTATGTTGGTGATGATGTTTATGGTGGTGATTGTGATTTTGGTGATGGTTATCGTGGTGGTGATGGCGATGATGGTTATGGCGGTGATGATGGTTATGGTGATGGTGATGGTTATGGTGATGGTGATGGTGGTGATGGTTATGATGGTGGTGATGGTCGTGACGGTGGTGGTGATGATGGTGATGGTGGTGATGATGGTTATGGTGGTGATGATGGTTATGGTGTTGATGATTTTTATGGTGCTGATGGTGGTGATGGTGGTGGTGATGGTCGTGATGGTGGTGGTGATGGTGGTGATGATTTTTATGGTGCTGATGTTGGTGATGGTGGTGGTGATGGTGATGGTGTTGATGATTTTTATGGTGCTGATGGTGGTGATGGTGATGGTGATGATAGTGGTGATGGTTATGGTGGTGATGGTGGTTATGGTGGTGGTGATGGTGGTTATGGTGCTGATGATTTTTATGGTGCTGATGGTGGTGATGGTGGTGGTGATGGTCGTGATGGTGATGGTGGTTATGGTTATTGCGGTGATGATGGTTATGGTGGTGGTGGTGATGGTGATGATGGTTATGGTGGTGATGGTGATGATGGTGACGGTGGTGGTGATGATGGTGATGGTGGTGATGGTTATGATGGTGGTGATGGTGATGGTGGTGATGGTTATGGTGGTGGTGATGATGGATATGGTGGTGATTATGGTTACGATGGTGATGGTTATGGTGTTGATGATTTTTATGGTGCTGATGGTGGTGATGGTGGTGGTGATGGTGATGGTGGTGATGGTGATGATAGTGGTGATGGTTATGGTGGTTATGGTGGTGGTGATGGTGGTGATGACGGTTATGGTGGTGATGATGTTTATGGTGTTGATTGTGATGGTGGTGATGGTTATGGTGGTGGTGATGGTGATGGTGATGGTGGTGATGGTTATGGCGGTGGTGATGGTTATGGTGGTGGTGATGGTGGTGACGGTGATGGTGGTGATGGTTATGGTGGTGGTGATGGTGGTGATGGTTATTGTGGTGATGGTGGTGATGATGGTTATGGTGTTGATGGTGGTGATGATGGTTATGGTGTTGATGATGGTTACGGTGGTGATGGTTATGGTGTTGATGACTTTTATGGTGCTGATGGTGGTGGTGATGGTGATGATGGTGGTGATGGTTATGGTGGTGATGTTGATGGTGGTTATGGTGTTTATGGTGGTGGTGCTCATGGTGGTGATGGTTATGGTGGTGATGGTGGTGATGATGCTTATGGTGGTGACGGTGGTGATGGTGGTGATTATTTTTATGGTGCTGATGGTGGTGATGGTGGTGGTGATGGTGAAGGTGTTGATGGTGATGGTGATGATAGTGGTGATGGTGGTGGTGATGGTGATGTTCGTGATGGTGATGGTGATGATGGTGGTGATGGTTATGGTGGTGATGGTGGTTATGGTGTTTATGGTGGTGGTGATGGTGGTGATGACGGTTATGGTGGTGATGATGGTTATGGTGATGGTGATGATGGTGATGGTGATGGTGGTGATGGTTATTGTGGTGATGGCGGTGATGATGGTTATGGTGGTGATGGTGGTGATGATGGTCATGGTGGTGATGATGGTTACGGTGGTGATGGTTATGGTGTTGATGATTTTTATGGTGCTGATGGTGGTGATGTTGGTGGTGATGGTGATGGTCGTGATGGTGATGATGGTGGTGATGGTTATGGTGGTGATGGTGGTTATGGTGTTTATGGTGGTGGTGATGGTTATGGTGATGGTGATGATGGTGATGGTGATGGTGGTGATGGTTATTGTGGTGATGGCGGTGATGATGGTTATGGTGGTGATGGTGGTGATGATGGTCATGGTGGTGATGATGGTTACGGTGGTGATGGTTATGGTGTTGATGATTTTTATGGTGCTGATGGTGGTGATGTTGGTGGTGATGGTGATGGTTGTGATGGTGATGATGGTGGTGATGGTTATGGTGGTGATGGTGATGGTGGTTATGGTGTTTATGGTGGTGGTGATGGTGGTGATGACGGTTATGGTGGTGATGATGGTTATGGTGGTGATGGTGGTGATGGTGGTGATGATGGTTAATGGTGGTGATGATGGTTACGGTTGTGATGGTTATGGTGTTGATGATTTTTATGGTGCTGATGGTGGTGAGGGTGGAGATGATGGTCGTGATGGTGATGGTGATGATGGTGGTGATGGTTATGGTGGTGATGGTGGTTATGGTGGTTATGGTGGTGGTGATGGTGGTGATGACGGTTATGGTGGTGGTGATGGTGGTGATGGTTATGGTGGTGGTGGTGATGGTGGTGATGGTGGTGGTGATGATGGTGATGGTGGTGATGATTATGGTGGTGGTGATGGTTATTGTGGTGATGGTGGTGATGATGGTTATGGTGGTGATGATGGTTATGGTGCTGATGGTGGTGATGGTGATGGTGGTGATGATTTTTATGGTGCTGATGGTGGTGATGGTGGTGGTGATGGTGATGGTGTTGATGATTTTTATGGTGCTGATGGTGGTGGTGATGGTGATGGTGGTGATGGTGATGATGTTGGTGATGGTTATGGTGGTGATGGTGGTTATGGTGGTGGTGATGGTGGTGATGACGGTTATGTTGGTGATGATGTTTATGGTGGTGATTGTGATTTTGGTGATGGTTATCGTGGTGGTGATGGTGATGATGGTTATGGCGGTGATGATGGTTATGGTGATGGTGATGGTGGTGATGTGATGGTGGTGATGGTTATGATGGTGGTGATGGTCGTGACGGTGGTGGTGATGATGGTGATGGTGGTGATGATGGTTATGGTGGTGATGATGGTTATGGTGGTGATGATGGTTATGGTGTTGATGATTTTTATGGTGCTGATGGTGGTGATGGTGGTGGTGATGGTCGTGATGGTGGTGGTGATGGTGGTGATGATTTTTATGGTGCTGATGTTGGTGATGGTGGTGGTGATGGTGTTGATGATTTTTATGTTGCTGATGGTGGTGATGGTGGTGATGGTGATGGTGGTGATGGTGATGGTGATGATAGTGGTGATGGTTATGGTGGTGATGGTGGTTATGGTGGTGGTGATGGTGGTGATGACGGTTATGGTGGTGATGATGTTTATGGTGGTGATTGTGATGGTGGTGATGGTTATCTTGGTGGTGATGGTGGTGATGGTTATGGCGGTGATGATGGTTATGGTGATGGTGATGATGGTGATGGTGATGGTGGTGATGGTGATGGTGGTGATGGTTATGGTGGTGGTGATGGTCGTGATGGTGGTGGTGATGGTGGTGATGATTTTTATGGTGCTGATGTTGGTGATGGTGGTGGTGATGGTGATGGTGTTGATGATTTTTATGTTGCTGATGGTGGTGATGGTGGTGGTGATGGTGATGGTCGTGATGGTGTTGGTGATGGTGGTGACGGTTATGGTGCTGATGGTGGTGATGGTGGTGGTGATGGTGATGGTGGTGATGATTTTTATGGTGCTGATGGTGGTGATGGTGGTGGTGATGGTGATGGTGTTGATGATTTTTATGGTGCTGATGGTGGTGATGGTGGTGGTGGTGATGGTGGTGATGGTGATGGTGATGATAGTGGTGATGGTTATGGTGGTGATGGTGGTTATGGTGGTGGTGATGGTGGTGAGGACGGTTATGTTGGTGATGATGTTTATGGTGGTGATTGTGATGATGGTGATGGTTATGGTGGTGATGGTGGTTATGGTGGTGGTGATGGTGGTGATGACGGTTATGGTGGTGATGATGTTTATGGTGGTGATTGTGATGGTGGTGATGGTTATCGTGGTGGTGATGGTGATGGTGGTGATGGTTATGGCGGTGATGATGGTTATGGTGATGGTGATGATGGTGATGGTGGTGATGGTGATGGTGGTGATGGTTATGGTGGTGGTGATGGTCGTGACGGTGGTGGTGATGATGGTGATGGTGGTGATGGTTATGGTGGTGGTGATGGTGATGATGGTGGTGATGGTTATTGTGGTGATGGTGGTGATGATGGTTATGGTGGTGATGGTGGTGATGATGGTTATGGTGGTGTTGATGGTTATGGTGTTGATGATTTTTATGGTGCTGATGGTGGTGATGGTGGTGGTGATGGTGATGGTCGTGATGGTGGTGGTGATGGTGGTGACGGTTATGGTGCTGATGGTGGTGATGGTGGTGGTGATGGTGATGGTGGTGATGATTTTTATGGTGCTGATGGTGGTGATGGTGGTGGTGATGGTGATGGTGTTGATGATTTTTATGGTGCTGATGGTGGTGATGGTGGTGGTGGTGATGGTGGTGATGGTGATGGTGATGGTTATGGTGGTGATGGTGGTTATGGTGGTGGTGATGGTGGTGATGACGGTTATGTTGGTGATGATGTTCATGGTGGTGATTGTGATGATGGTGATGGTTATCGTGGTGGTGATGGTGATGGTGGTGATGGTGATGGCGGTGATGATGGTTATGGTGATGGTGATGATGGTGATGGTGATGGTGGTGATGGTGATGGTGATGGTGGTTATGGTGGTGGTGATGGTGGTGATGACGGTTATGGTTGTGATGATGTTTATGGTGCTGATGGTGGTGATGGTTATGGTGGTGATGGTGGTGATGATGGTTATGGTGGTGATGGTGGTGATGGTGGTGATGATGGTTATGGTGGTGATGGTGGTGGGCACTCAAAACAGGCTTTTAACAGACCTATGGTCATCTCCACCCGGCTCTTGTTTTGCAATGAGCAGCATTTAAATGCAGTTGGGGGCCTGGTTCTGGGTCAGGGTACGGGGTCATCAGAATCTGCTGCCATTGGTACCCACTCTGGCCATGCACAACGACATCAAACTCTCCTGTAATGTAGAATGGATACTAAGAGTGTTTTAAAGGAGGAAGAGCAATTCATGAAATTGCACAAAGCTTTAGGCTGCCACTTGTTCCAGTTTGTTGCTCAAGGTCAACTCACAATACATCCAGGAGTCATGTACAGACCCAGGATAGTAGCCCTCCACATTTGTGATTAAATGTGCAACATCACGTAGAAATTGGCAGTACAGAGAATGTTGGCTGAAGCAGCCTTTGACATTAACTGACAAAAGTCAATCTACCTGCACATTAATAATATGGATGAACTTCGTAATTATGTCATCTGCTTCAATTTCTGGTGGAGCCGTGATGGGAGTTCCATCAATGCAGCCAATCACATTTGGAAATCCTAAAACCAAACAAACAATGTGCTCAGATGTGCATATATGGAGGCTATAGTCTTCCAGGCGGGCGGCCCAGGTTCGAATTCGGCCTGTGGCTCCTTTCCCGCATGTCATTCCCCACTCGCTCTCTCCCTGATTTCCGACTCTATCCACTGTCCTGTCTCTCAATTAAAGGCCCAAAAAGACGAAAAACAATCTTCAAAAAAAAAAAAAAAATACTCTCTACACGTAAATGTATCTCCCTGCGGAGTAATGCAGCCCCTTCATCAAAACGTCCCTCAAAAATGTGAAAGCCATGTTAAAAAAAGTAGACTATACAGGCACCTCACAGACGATGAAACACAATCTGGATTTTTATTCAGACGACGGTGAGTGAAGTAAACAATCTAATCCTGAACGCCTCCAAAACCAAGGAGTGAGTCTTTGACTTCAGACGGGAAAGGGGTATCTCATCCTCCCATCATCATAAAGGGCGAGGCCGTAGAGATGGTGAGGAGTTTTACATTTCTTGGTGTCACTATTTCAGATGACCTCAGCTGGCACTTAAATACCTTAAATACCATCAAGAAGTCCCAACAGCGTCTCTTCTTCTTAAGGAAATTAAACGGACACATCCTACATAACTTTTACAGGAGTGTTATTGAAAGCATCCTCAGCAGCTCGCTGACAGTCTGCTTTGGTGACCTCACTGTGAAGGAGAAAAAAATCCTTAAATAAAGTAATTCACCATGCAGGTAGGATGATTGGTTTCAGCCTGCCATCTCTAGAATAGATTTATGCCCTCAGCATCACTAGGCGAGCTTGTATGATTATTCTGGTATGTTTCTCATGTATACCTCTCTTTCTGTAACAGGCTTGAGTTACCGCTCTTTCTCAGGTTTGAGTGAGCTCCCTTACTGAAACGGAAACCCAGAGTTTCCCTCATTTTAGTGTTAACTGACTCAGTGTTTGCACTAAACCTGATTTCTGAAAGATGGAAAGAGAGTTTCCCCGCCAGTTATTAACTAATCTAATGTCACCCTAATGTATGAAAAATAAACAAATATACATAATTTCATTTATAAGAAATAATAACTGCTTAAGTTTTCAGCTCGCTCGCCCCACCACACAGACACATGCACACTGAGCTACTCACAAACAGACATACACTTCTAGTGTTACACGGTCATCAGATACATACAATAAACTTTATTATTATGACGACAAAACAATGTGACATAAATTCTGAAGACCTAGGAGAGCTCCTGACTTTTATCTCATTGAGGAGTCGTGGTCGACCCTGTGGCTCTCTGTTACACATTCTTTCAAATACTGTGATTGGTTGATCCAAAAAAGAGGGAGAGAGAGAGAGAGAGAAGACTGAAAGTGTTCTCTTAGTGATAATGGGCAAAGAAAGACAGCCTATGGTGTTCAAATCTCCATATGTGTGTGTACAGAGATGTGGACTCCCATAAAAGATTTAAAGCTGCAGTACCTAATTGTGACCACCAGAGTGCATCCAAGCTCTTTACTAGCAGCGTGTCTCCTGCACAGGACACAATGTGATTCTTTATATACTCACAGCAGTCTTTAGTCTGCTGACAGACACTGAGCGGGGTCGGGGCAGAGACTTGAAGTGACTGTTGGTATCATGTTAAAGCCTCACTGAAATACTTGTACTAAAGGTGCAGGTGATGCTCGGCCTCGTAACATGTGCAGGAGCTCTGTGTCGGCCTGACATCACTGAGTGACCTCATTAACTACTGACAACAAAGGGAGAGTAAAACTTTATCAATTTATATCTAAGGTTGTTCTGTTGCTAGGCAGAAGATCTTTGACGGTTATTGGATAATCAGTGGAGGACTAATCTGAGCACAGAGACAGAAACACGTCACATATCACCGGTAAAGAAGGCGAGAAATAACTTGAGTAAAGTGTAGAAGACTGAATTATCTGACAAGTGAAGGTGGGTTTCTTATACTGAGGCAGACGGGTTGATGAGTAGCAGGTGAGTGATTCAGTCACATACCTGATTGGAGAGACCACACATCTACACACACACACACACACACACACACACACAAATTATGGCTGTGTCTCAGTAAGCAGATTACATCACAGCGGTGCAGCTGACAAGTGTGTCCTTCTCACCGTGGCAAACTAAGGATCGGAGATATGACGATTCAGAGACAGGGAAAACATGAGGATCACAGACAGAGCTGTAATATTACAGTTTGTCAAGTATTGACTCTTTTTGCACTCCAAGCAGAGACCCTGCAGGAGTTTTATCTTATTTTAAGATGCATTTTGGGGCTTTTAATGCTTTTATTTGAGAGACAAGATGAGGGGATGAAGTTGGAAGCAAGAAAGAGAAAATGGGAAATGACGTGGCAAAAGAGCCACATGTCAGATTTGATTTCCAGGACTGTAGCCTCTGTACATGGGGCAACCGCAACAAGCACTAGGTCGGATCTTTAGCATTATCCTATCTCTAAACAGTTTGTTTACTATGAGTACTTTCTGATTACCTGCAGTCACACGTTAGGCCTTTGCAAACAACCAGCTGCAGGCTCCAGCTCTGGGAAACATTCATGTAACTATTCATGTCACTTATTTACATTCACAGGTGCAGATTCCAGGGCTTGTATCAAACGTGTTGCAGTGAAGTAATTAACACCTGAGTCGCCGGGTTTGGACCTCAATTAAGTAATTAAGTGATGCTGAAAATCTAATTTAACAGGACATTATTTCCAATTAAAAATGATGGTGGGTCATTAGATTTCCACAAACATAATTAACTGCATCTGTATTATTTATTTATTTTACGATATTTAGAATTTCTTTATTTTAAAATAAAAAATACTGATAGACAAACATGAATAAAATGGTAATAACTCTAATATTTCTTAGAAATAAATACAAATCACTAGTGAAACAGAACAAACAATACCAAACAGTGCAGGGAGCAGAAGTGGTCACAGACGGGGACAGCAGGGGATGGATTTAAATGTTTTATGATTGTATCTGGAGAGAGAAGAGGAGCACTTGTGAAACAATCTGCATTTTATAATATAGTGTGAACACAAAATATTATTTTCTCTTCAGCACAGTACAGAAACCTCAGCATAGTTTTTCAGGTGAGCCCAAACGTTTTCCTTACATCCAGACCTACAGCATGCACAACTATCTATACAGAGAGCACTTCATGCACAAAATGCATTCATGCTCTTAGACATCAATACTCTAAAGGCAAGAGCTTAAAACTATTAATGACAACAGGAGGAGGAAAATAAACATTTTAATCGACTAGGGTGGAAGCTAACTAAGTACACAAAGATGTCAATAAATATATAAGTAGGTCTTGTGTCTGACAACATAGCCTACTTCACCTGTATTTCTTACACTGGTTATTTTCTTAAAAAGAATAATCTTTACCTTATGAAAGTACAGTGGAAATAACTGATATTAACTCAAGCTAGGAAACACTGATATTACTATCATCCATCCACAAGCTAGCTTAACTACAACAGATAAATAACTGATCCATGCAGCACGTTACCTCTGTGTCTTTTTCATATTATTCCTCCTCTTCTTCTTTTTCGTCCCTGGGCTCCCGGGGGCTTTGGTTTTTTTACATAGCGATCGTTTATAAATGTGCTATTAATCGGTACACTCATTGTCACTCACTTCTAATAAGTCGTCTGCCCTCCTCCTCCACAACGAGCAGCTGTGTTGTGATGTGCCAGTGGCGCCCCCTATGGAGGCTGGCGCTCCTAGCATTTGCCTATACTGCCTATGCCACGGACCGGCCCTGTTTGTTGTATAACATACTTTAAGGTAGGGTAGGTCATTATAAATGACTGAAAAAGAGGCGTCATCTCTCGCTGCTGTAATCCTGTGAAGACTATGACCTATCACTACCATAAGGTCCAGACGGAAACATCCAATCAAACGCCTCCCTGGCTCCACGTGCGTATACTTTACTTCACTAGTTTGGGGTAGAATGCCATGATCAGGGACACCCCGCTGTGTTTTCTTATTTTGTTTGTCTGACTTCCCAGCTGGTCCTGGGATCCAGTCATATTTGTGTTTTTCAGTCTGCTGCTCTGCCTCAGATTGACAACCTTGTAATGCTAAAATGCGTAAAGACAAGCTGGCAGCATCATGAACTAATTAGCTGCTTCCTGCAGGAAAATCATGTTTGTTCTATTGTTGTGAATGCAGGGAACAACTAATGAAGTGGAACGCCGAGGCTGGGCGGCTCACCTACTTTCCACCGGCATTCATCAGAATATATGGCCAGCAGTCACAGCTGTCAGTCGTCACACACTGATGGTTGTGCTCTCACAATGTTGGCCTGGGGCGTTTGATAAATTACATGCCTTCCTACAAGAAGCACAGGAGAAAATATCAATATTTATGAAGTCCATTTGCCAAACCAGACCAATCTTTTCACAGTTTATTGGTTTTTACACTCAGTTTAAGGAACATTTTCACACTGATGAAAATGAATGTCATTATTGGTTCTCTCTGATTGCTGTGACAACAATCTCAGAAACCTTTGGCCATGGCCTGACCTAGATATACGCCTCTGGGAGTGATGGCCATCTCTTCAGTCATTTCAGTATTGCCAGCGGTTAGCAATAAATGACCTCCAGCCAAGACTTCGTCCCCCATGTGCTGCTTTGTTTAGAGTCCAACCAGCAACTCGAGCAGTGACCATGTGTTTGGATCAGAAGTGATTTGTTTTTTTCACCACTTCAGATCCATCTGCACTAAACGCAGTCATTTCTTTGTTAATTACATTGTTCATCCCTGGAGGAGCGCCTGTTCATCTGTTTCTGGTGACTCCCAGTTTAACTGTAAATAATAAGTTACACAGAGGCTACACAGAGTATAACATGTGACTTTCAGAGTAGATGTCCAGTAGATGTCACTCAGACTGAGTGCAGCGACTGATCTCTGTTAAGATATGCAGCCCAAAGTTGATTTGGTTCTTTTTCCCCTTAAAGAATTTCATACCCCCAAAAAGTGTTATATTCGGTTTGTAAAGTCTGTTAGTTCTCCTTTAATTCTTCTCTTGCAACAAACCTTCGCCATTACGTCCCTGAGTAGGTGGGGCCATCTCTCTTGTGGTCCCTATGTGGTGGCAGGGTTAATTTTTGGACAGCCAGGGGTTCATGTGAATGACACGTTACCCCATCTCATGTGAACACAGAGCTCAGAACAACACATAAGATGATGAATACTGTTGCTTTTGCTGCCGTCTTTTAAACGGTCTCTCTACGTGTTCAAGCCAAGCGACAACCTGCACTGTTAAAAAAAAAATAAGTTCGTCGAGTGTCCACTAGAGGCTGACTCCAACTGCCCAAGAAGTCACACCACAGCCAAAAAAGCAGAAATTAACATGTTTAAAACCTGGTATAAAAACCAAATATGTCTGATTAGTTATTGTCATCATGGGCTCATGCTGTACGGGGGGGCATATTTTAAATAACTCATCAGTTTTGATTTGATGAAGGATAAGAGTTATTCACAATAAGGCGTGTAGCTGACCTGACAGGTGGGCGCGGTGTAACGGTTTGTCAGGAGGCTTAAAACCCGCCTCAGCTCCAGCTCTCAGCCTGTCGTTAGGTTGACTGAAAGTTAGACTGAGACAACATTTCCAGTCTGTTAGCGGCCGCTGGATGAGCCTCAGCGGCCACTGGTTGGTGTGACATCAACAGATGGTTGATGTCACACCAACTTCGTCAATTAATATCTACAGTGTATGGTCCAACAAGCAAAGCCAACTCTGAATGAAATATTCAAACATCGACTTCTGAAAGACAGGTTGATATCACAGCTCTAATAAGTGGAGGAAACATGATGTAAAGAGATCAAACTACTTCATATTGAGACCATCAGCAAATGACTGAATGAAATAGACAATCGGAGGTGCTGTCCCAGATGAACTTACCCAAACCTTACCAGCTGTATAGACAACAATAGAATAACAGCACAGTGTTTTATTGTCTCACAGCATTGTTTCCCTGCTCTTGATCTGCATCATGTTCCTCTGCAGACTAAATCGAGAAACAGGCTGATGCAACGACATGCTGAGGGTTGTCATGGAGGAATTTAAGGGGGGGGTGAAAGAGGAGGAAAAAGCCAAAGCAAATATTGCGTTTGTGTTTCTGTCCTCTCTGGCCTGGACTGAACCTTTGATGTGGTTTACAGGCTGGATCAAAGAGGAGGAAATCAATACCAATATTTCTGCAGCCTTACCAGCAGGACATCTGTCTGATCGCCTGAAGCCCGCTCACCCATCTCTCTTTCTCTACCTTTCTTTTTACCCTTCTGTCCGTCTGAAGGTCATGATGCATGCGTGTGTTTCCTGACATACATCTGTCTGTTGGACTGCTTCAAGCGCTGGATGTGTGTGTCAAAAATGTGACGCAGTTTTCTACAGGAGTCTTTGATTTTCTGATTTTCTGGTTTGAATTTCCACCCAAATAGACGGCCATGTTCGGTCACTTTCAGATTTCATTCATGTATACATGATGTCCATAATGTTACCTAGTGGAAGATGACTACAGAATGGCAGGAAAAATAATTTAAACAAATAGACAAGTCATCTGGACACAAGCATTAAAGTCACGCTGATCCACATTGTATTATCACAGGATCAACTAGTCAAATCTGAAACAGAAAAACATCCAATGTTAGTAACCGAGAGCAGACGAATGAAAAAACACAGCTCTGTCAAAGCACGCCATGTTTTATTCAAAAGCTCTTACTCTGTGTCATCATCAGCCTGTGTCTCTGTCTGAACCGGCTAACAAATAAGGAAAGGGCAACTGTGGGTCAGTTGGTAGAGTCGGGCGTCTCTCAACCCAGTTGAATTGAACGTTTTTTTTTTTAGAAATGCTTTAAAACATCAGCTGACATCTACAACAAAGTGATCACGATGTTAATATCCAGTGAGCCGCGGATGTTTGAGGTTTGCCTGTAGCAGAGCGTGTGAGGTGATTATTGATTAATATCAAAGTTAGCCGGCTAGCGTTAGCAGCAGTTAGCTCACACACTGCGTAACGATGTCCATATTTTATAAGAGAGTGAAATCAGAGGCGTGCCGGGACGTTGAAGGCCACCGCTGCAGTCAGCGACTTCCTCAGTGAGTGTCTGTTTAGAGTTTATTCAGCAAGAGTAAGATGTTGAATGCTGATACCAACCAATCATATACTAAAGGGGGCGGGACTCTTCGTCCAGGTAACTCAGGACACAGATGCTGACTGATGTGACGGGCTCATGATGTCTTGATATTCTTATCTCTCTCATATTGAAGCATTTTAATTTGTTTTTGTTAAAAAAGGGAAAATAATCACAATAATCAATGCTGTCGCTCTGTAATACTCTGTAGTATCACAGTACTTAAAAATGTAATATTAATGTAACCATAATGTGAGTCAGCACCATAGACTGGGTATATTAATGTTTGAAGCCATCTGTTCCTGCAGGGGGCTCCAGAGGCTCATCGTCCACCTAACGACAGGCTGAGAGCTGAAGCGGGTTTTAAGCCTCTTGATGAACTGTTACAATAAGGCGCGCCTAACTGACACTTATTGTTTTCAAAATCAAAACGGAGCCATTAAAAAAAATCACCCCCCGTACAGTGTGTGCCAGGCTGTAAACATGTTGATTAATGCTGTTAAAATGGTTGTTTTGGCTGTGGTCTGTATGTGACTTCCTGTGTTCCTGCAGCCAGCCTCTAGTGGACACTCGAGGAACTGCAGTATTATGCACTCCCGCATTGGCTTCATTTGTCAAGATTGGAGGTTGCCGCTTGGTCAGTCTGTGACAACAATCTGTTCACATAAAGCCATAACAGCCCCCCCCCCCCCCACCACAGACTGTCCAATGAAGCCTGATTCTGCTTTCACAGGTTTACAGCCTCCAGCAGCACGAGGGAACCAGAGGGCTGTTAGAAACACAGAAACAGATGGAGGGCTGTAAATGAAATGTTTCTGCGTTTCTATTCTTCTCTCCCACAGTTGTCTCACCCCTCCCCCTCTCCCCCTCAGGAGATGATAACAAAGTAAAACATGAGTTCATAAGAAGAAATGTTTCAAAGGGAAAGGTGTTAAATTGGATGCACTTTGATGAATATGACTAAATGAAGTGAACCTTTATAGTTAATATATTTATAAGCATTTGTTATTCAAAGTTTTCTATTTTTTTATAAAAACAAGTGCTTTAGTGCATCTTCACCTGTTTCTGCTCAAAAGGAACCACCCAATGTTAGAGATGAATAACCCTCAAACGTCAGACAGGAAGAGGTCTGGTGTTTCTTCCCTCCTCTCTGACATCCTCAATGTCAAAACCCCCCAAAAAAGGCTTCACATCAGGAGAGCCATGCAGGCAGGAGACCAAAGACATCAGCAGGGGGGCGGAGAGGTGAGAGATCTCAGACAGGGAGACGGCTCGAGGGAGGGAGGCTTGTAGTCTGAACCCCTCCGCTCTTCTTCCTCCTTTTCATCTCGTCCTCCTCACTCTGGCTGTCAGCTTCACTTCCCCGCTCTGCTCCGTCTAATCTAAGGAAAAAGAAGGTGACACAGGCTGATGATGAGATGATCTCACTGCATGAGAGGATGAGGGGTGGGTGGAGGTGATGGTGAGGCAGACACAGACAAACCCAAACCACAATTAAAACAGGATGGTTGTGCAACGTATATGCCCAATTAAGCATCTTCCACTTTCTGCAGGCCTGTACCTGTAGTGGTTTGTATAACGGGGGAATGGGGCTCCATCCCCTCCAAACATGGAGGAAGAAAGTTTACATGAACACATAAATGATTAAATAATGCAGACAATGAGCCTAAGAGTCTGTCAGCATTCATATAAAAATGTGTTCCAAATATACACCGTCCCCTCAGGTAGACTGAGAACCCCCAACACACACACAAATAGGCTGCGGAACAGCTTCTTCCCCAGAGCTGTGGACACACTACAAACACACACACACACAGATAGAACTCACCCCCGGACTACAATAATGGACTCTTTGAAATAACTTCCGTGTTTTTACTCCCTATATTTTAATTTATAGAGTATTTATTACATTATTTTTTACAAATGTTTACGGTATGACTGTGTATGTGGGTATGGGTGTGCTTGGATTGTGTTTGTGTATGTGTACTTGTCTTATATTTTATATGCTGCAAACAGGATTGCTTCAACTGAGTTTTGTTGTATACCATGCATTGACAATAAAGATAAATCTAATCTAATCTGCACTGTAAAGAAAAATAGACGTAGTCATAGTGATGTCACCCATTGGTTCCTGAATGTCGTAAGAGCACTATGTTTGTTTATGACAGTCCAGTTAAACTCAGTCCATCGGGGGGCACTGTAATGAATTCCTCCCTAATGTTGCTTTAAAAACCCAAAGCACCACTGTGGAGACCATGGCTTGTGAAAAAGGGGCTTTGTTTTCTGATTAAAACTTTGAGATATACAAAGTTTATAAAACAAAGCGTGTCTGCACTTCTCTTCATGATAACTCCTGTCCCGTATTTTGTCTGTGACAGTTCAATTTAGCACGTCCCTTTCCCCCGATGATTCCCTCCCGTGTGTGATAGTGAAAACAGCACGCTGTGTGAATGATTGCTCTGTGAACGGCTCAGTGTAAATCTCCCCCTGAAGAAGCCGAGCTGAGCAATTCATGGTGCAGCTGATATGAGGTCCAAACGTGACGCCTCACAGTCTGATGATGGATGTCTATAACAGAAAGCTGCTCGGGAAGAGGCTGTACGGTTATTGATTATCCATATCACTGTGATGCATGGAAACTCACACATTCAATAAAATACAGGCTGTGTTGCCAAATAGTATTTCTGTGTTTAGTCAGGACAAAGAAACGCAATAAGAGGCGAGATGGAAATCATGTGAGTAGGCTTTCCAATCTTTAGAGACACGGCTGCAGAAGATTTTTAAAGATGATCAGTGATGGTTTTCTTTTTTTATTGAGCGATCTGTTGTAATGATATAACGCAGGATGTGTTTATCAGTGAAAACTCACAGCTGAAAATAACCAACCTGCTGAGGGAATCTGTTTTTTTTTTTATATGATATAGTATAATGGCATAAAAAATATTCTACAGTCGCTTCAGCAGTTGGAACGCAGTGAAAGATCATTTCCAGACATTATTGTAAGAGATGTTGGATATTAAATTTCACCAGATGAGTGTTCGGTCCGTCTGTCCACTGGTATCGCTGCACTCCATCTCCGATCCGTCTCAGCTCAGGCAGTCCGGTGTCCTCCGCAGCAGATACACAAGGCTTCTCTTTTACCTCACTGATTCAGCCTTTGAGATGCCCACCCTGAATATGCTGTCAGAAAATTGCTGCTGGGTAAAAATATTGACACGTACAGTAGATTGAATTAGGGCCTGAGCAAATAAATAATTATTAATATTGTTGTTATTATTAAAGAGGACATATCATCCTCCTCCTCCACCTTTTCAAACAGTCCCCTGTGGTCTAAATGAAACATCTGTGCTGTGCTTTGGTCAAAATATAACATGAATCAAGCACCAGAGGAGGTTTGTGACCCTGTATAAACCAGCTCTCTCAGAACGCTCCGTTTTGGTGTGCATCTCTTTAAATGCAATGAGACCCCCCTCAGTTTTCCCAGTAGACATCACTCCTTCACTAGTGAGAATAAAAATGGCGGACCTGCTCAAAAGTTTTGTACTAGACTGGGTCCATGTGTGGAGATATCAGGGGAGGGGAGGGGATTTTTTTTTCTTTTTTTCTCTGTGTTGTAAGACTTATGCAGACCACAAACAAGCTGTAGCTTCACCTACATTCATGAAATGTGGTATGCATATACTCACCATGTCAAGTTTATTGTTATAATTTGTGTTCAGATAGAGATGGTCTAACACCTGGGTCGTCAAACCACCTGATGGTCCAGCCCATGGCTTCTTTACTCTATCCACTGTCCTATCAAATGCAGGTATGTGCGTGTGTGGAGGCGAGTCCTGAAAGATTCAGGAGAATGAAGGAATATTGTCGTATAAAATGTTTCGTCTGGACACAACAGGTTTTTTGGAGAAAATATGACTCCATCTTTTCATTAAATTGTACAAAATGTCACACAAATCTACTGAAGCTTAATTTATTCTCTTGAGAAAGTAAAAAATTGTTTTTCTGAGTCACCAAGATAGTTAACTCATTAATTCACAAAAAAAGCTGGTTGTCTTTAATAAGATAGTTTTTTTGTAAACGCAGAAAAAGAGAAGATTTTGTTCTATTTATTTTCACACCTGCGAGCTGGTTCACTCGAGCTTTGCTGATTTCACACTGACATGCGTCATTCTCCACAACCACCTGAAGAACACATCCTCCCAAAGTGGCGGTCTGTTTAAGCAGCAACATTGCAGCTGTCCTCCTGTGCTCTGTCATTCCTGCAGCTCTGCCCTGCATCACTATACTGCGCTCATGCTTCCAGCCCCATCACTCCCAGAATCCACCTGCAGGCTGCCACTGCACAGGTGGACAAAAACATCCTGCAATCCTGATTAAATCAGCTCTATTAGCTGGAACCTTCTCTGTTGACACTAACATTAGTATGTCATTTGGCCCAGAGTGTTTTTGGCTGAGGCATGCAGGTAGCAGTCCAGAGGGAACAATCCATGCTGGCCACGTCTGCCCCATCTGCTGCCAGAAACCAGCACAGAGATCTGAGTGGAGCGGGTCAGGAGGACAGTTAACGGTCTGCCTCACACATGTGGAAGAACAGGGGGGTGTTAGTCCAGGGAGCAGATCGAAAAGCCCATTTTACTGTAGATCTGAATCCCTGCAAACACAAGTCAAAGTGCACATTAGAAAGCGAGTATTAAAAGAAGCGTCTATATTCTTGTTGGATAAAGTTGACATTGAAGTGGAACAGATAGAGATGACATGTGGTCTCACATCTTTAGCACTGCAGGTAAACTCCACAGGATGCCCTGAAGCCGACTCGTAGTCTTTGTTTGTGAGCGGCGTCGGCAGAGATGTCATTTTAAGGGATGATATTTGACAGCTGTCAGGACTGTTCTTGTTTCAGTCTTTTAACCGAGTGAGCAGAAGCTTGGATTCTAACTGAAACACTTTCAAGACGTTGTGACGGTTTTATTGGCAAGACTTTTAATTTAATTAAAAGTCTGGGGTGCTGGGGTGCCAGCCAGGCTGTCCCTGGCAAAAGTCGTTTTGGTTTGTTATTTTAAGTCACCACACTTATTGTCAAAAAACCAACACAAAGGATGTAAAAGTATTAAACTAAACCACCTTATAAATAAATAAGACGAATGAAACAGAAACTGCCACACATGTTCACTTTAATAAATCATTCTTGTATTAGGTAACATAAAAAAACAAAACAACAACACAAAACTATATTCCCAGCAACTCTAATCAAAACAAAAGATTTTCAGTCTCTCACTCAAAACTCAAACAATCAACAAAAATGATCCTTTTTCAAGCCCTTAACCTCTTAGAGATCCTGTAAAATAAGCCAAAAACGCCTATCCAGACATACCCAAAGCAAATTGTATGCTGTTTTTGAACCATTTAGAGTTACAGCTCAAACAAGGTCACATTTGAAGTTTCTTCCCAAACAACCATAATCACAGTTTTTACTACTGGTATTGAATAATACAAGCTGAAACTACAAAGAAAAAAAGATTTTTGTTTCCGCCTGAATACTTTCTTTAAAAATAAGCCAATAGATGACTACAGCTGGGAGCTATTAGCTTGACAAAAAAGGACAAAAAATTAATGTTTTAGAGCTGTTTTTCTATGGGTATGTCAAGGTGTTTCCAAACTGTGCCATTTGGAGACTCCAAAAGGATCCTTGGTAACCAGGATGACATACCTGGGATGAAAAGGCTGCTACTCCTGAACGCTTTGACGTACAGTACATGCATCATTCTGGGCTCTATGGAAAGGTGACACTCAGAGCTACGCTATACAATACCCAGAATCACTATCAGTATTACTGACACAGATTTATAGAAGCATAAACACATTTAAAGTGCATTTTTCTAGCTTTGTGCATTACCGTTCTGCATAAAAAATGAGTAGAAACAAGTGTTATGGTGGAAAACTATTTATAGAAAAAGTGCAACACAGCAAACTTTAGAAAACACACATATTTACATTATTTACACACTATCTTTATGACTGACATCCTACAAGTTATTTCCAACATGCCAGTCATTATAACAGTCTCTCTTGGGAATAAAGCACAAGGGCACATCATATGAGGCACATTTCAATGGGGTCTTTTTATGACAATACTTGCACTTTCGCCAACCAATGGTGCAGTCCCCGCTGATGTGCACTGGCCTATGGTGTGTTCCACTTGGAGGAGGAGTTTGTATGGTTCTGGCTGTGGAGCTAGACCCCACGTTTGCACCTGGATGTACAGAAAAAGAAACAACAGTGAGAATATAGTGTACATACCGGTTGTAGTCTTTGACAGCTCGGGGAACAGGAACATCTTTCAATTCCCAGCGCCCATCCGCACCTTTGACTCTCCTCTGGACTGTCACCTGCATGTGCTGTGTGAAGAGTTGAGCACATGAAGACATCCCTTGTGTCTCCCTTGTGAAAATGAATAGATAACAGTTAGTAATTACAAAATTGGACAAACTTTCACATACTTTTTGTGTTACCCCAGAGATACCCAGATACACACCCCTCCCCCACAGATCAACAGTATCACACCTTGAGACACACAAAGAAGAGAAATGGGCACAAGAATAAAAGAAAGGGGCACAAACAACCCCCTCCCTCAAATAGCCCTGAAGACTCAGTGCACATACACAGTGAAAAACAATCTAAATTGTATTCACAATTCAAACGCTATAACTATATAGATAGATTATAAATATATTATTACATTAGATATACTCAGATGTACCTCCCTTTGGACAAAAGTGTCTGCCAAATTAATTGTAGGATACTTTGTTGTCCCCAGGGCAAAATTCGCCTTTGGCATAATTGCAAATAAAAACACAAAGCTCTGTACAATGGAATAAAAAACAATAAAAACACGTAGAAAATCCAAAGACATACTAAATACCAATAAAAAAACTAGACCTGACATAACTAATACAATTACAAAAGTGAACAACATATAAGTTGTATATAATAAGATACTCACTTGTCCAGAGTAAAGCCTTCTCCTTCCATAAACATTGCTTCTTCTTCAGAGTCATCAACAGAGATAACGCTGTCCTCCATTCTGACCATTCTTCCCCCGACTCATCAATATCACGGCCTCTAGTGCATTCATCCACAACCTGTGATAGTGTAAATTTTGTCTTTTCGCCATATTTCTTCCTGAAATTCTTCAAAGTAGCCAACAGCCGACTTTCTGACGCGCGTACTGCTACTACGTACGGAGAGCGCACAAAACACAACACAACACATTTCTGCTTGCGCACATTGGTATCTGTATATGAAATTATATTACAGCAACTTGTGGACTTTTATGGATGTAATCTTGTGTTTGGATTACTTTTTTCATTTTTAATTAATGGATTTAATTAATGTGGACACTTGCTGATAAAGCAGCACCGTTTCTATTGGGATATTATGATCAGAGATTTATACTACAACTTTAGAAAGTAAGTTGCGTCACTTCTATAATTGTTTGTTTGTTTGTTTGTTGCTGGTCTAATAGATGATTATATTGTGATTGCTGTGGTGGTTGAATCTTGAAATGGTTTATATTTATGGAAGAACAGCAAAAAAATCTTTCCAGCGATATATAGCATGTAGCATGCTTCAGCACAGCTGTTGTGTACATGACACATAAAGACGCACACCAACCACAACACGCACGTGGTGGACCGTGCACGGTCACATGCTTCACATGTCGTTAATGTTCAGTGTAAAAAAAAAAAAAAATTGAGTCTTTCTGGGGTCAAAAAATAAAATAAAAAGAGTTCGAAATAAATAACAGTCCAGTTCAAAACAAAATAACTCACAGTCAGGTCCGTAGCCAGCGGTCTGATAATGGAACCAGCTGTCACGTTTTGTTTTTTTCCTGAGGGATCTGCCGGGTACAGAGGTGTTGTGAAGAGCGTTTTTTTGAGGGCCTAAACTACCTCGACTTTAACGATCTAGCCGCAGGGTGCGGAGCTAAACAGACGATCATCTCTTCATCTCTCTTCCTCCTTCTACGGCTTGAATTTTTCCGCTCCTCGTTTGGCAGGAGTGACGTCATTTATGTGCGTCTCGGAATCCGCTGGAGCGGACTCCGTCCAGTGAAAACAAAGAGGCGGGGTGAGCTGTCAGATGAGCAAGATGAGCATCATGAAAACTGTTTGTTGCATGTGATGCGCACATCATCCTCTCAAAGCATTTACAACAATATTCATATCATACAATTAGAGATTTGTCTTCTAGTTTACTGAATACTGAAGCTGTCTGTCTTGAATGTTGCTGTGAATTTCAAGTTGCATATATTATTGATTCTTAATTTATCACAGAGAGCTGCATGTGCAAACCACAGACTGTAAATATTAAAGGTAGAAGCCTGAGTGATGTCAGGGGGCTGCGGAGGCTCATCGGCCAACCCGGTATCATGCCAAAGCGTGTAACAGACACGTTGGTCCACTAGAGGATGCATGTCAGTGTCACGCATTGCCTATCTTCAGCGTCAAATGTACACGCCTGTGATCTGTGCCATACCAGCAGGGGGCGATAATTTACTCAATGCCAACATCCATCGCGGACAAAAGAGAAGCGTTTCAGTGTATTCCAAACCTGTCAGGTAAGAGTAATTACCCGGGATTAATATTTATTATTAACTTATTATTAACCTAAGTTTGAAATATTTGAGGTTGCCTATGACTGTTTTTCATGCTAAATACATGTTGTTTGGTGGTAGAGAGCCAATGTTATTAACATGAGAGGAAATTGAAGTAGTAATGTAATGAAAATGCATTTAGCAATAGCATTTAGCTGCCCAGCTAGTTTAAAGACTATCTCTACATTAACGTTTTCTCAAATTAAACCTGATAAACTTGGGCTAATATTATATCTAGCTAAGGTTGAAGCAGTATATCCCCCAGTACTAGATAGATCAGTATTTGGACCTGTTTCTGTGTAAACAGTGATCGTGTTAACTGGCGGTATTACGGTTTGACCAGTGACCGTGTCAGCTGATGGCTTACAGCCTAACGTGGCCGTGCTCTTCGCGGTAACCGCAGCTGATAAACACAAAAGGTGTCAACGCAAATGCCTCAAAATGCACTCTTTAGATACGTCTGTAAATGAATGATTTAACAAAAGAGGCTCTATCTGTTTCTATTCCGTTGTGAGCAGGACACCAACAGACGCATTCGGCTGAAAGTCTCCAGTTAACGCTGTCACTCTTTGCACAGTAACACCTGTCAGCCCATTTCTGTTTTAGCTTTTTATCTTTTGTACACAAAGGGCCATTTAATAAATCCTAACTTTTGTCAGGCCTCCCTCTAACATGGAAACTGGGGAGGTATTTTGTCTATGGTCAGTATGGGAGGACTATTGAATAACTGGTTATATCAATAAATGACATTGATGATTCTGACATTTTTCTCCAGATTAGTAACCTACGGCTTCTATATATCCCAACGTTAGGCTACTACATAGACTTTGGTTTAAATCAGCATAGCTTAGTTGGCATGCTCCTAACATGACAGCCAGTGGGAGCTGTATTTTCACTGGCTTCTATTTGTGATTTGCTTTGATTCGATCTTGTTGACCAGTTTAGTAGTTCATTCCCTATTTTGGTAACATTCATGCAGTTTACATGCTAAATGTGACTAAACACAGGTCCTTTAGGAAGTTGTTTTCATTACATGTCACAGTTATCTTCCCAATGACGTTACAGCTCAGGATTTTATAATTTGAGAAATCCTGGAAATTTTGCTGTGGATGAAATAACCTTTTTTGTGTTCCTACAGACCCAGTCCATCCCTGTCTACCCTTATCACCTGTCCATACCCCTTTATTACCTTAAACCAACGGCTCTTTTAAGAGCCATTACACCCGCTGCTACAGCACCACACATAGACACACATTTGCACATATACCCTCAGAAACAAACATATTTACTCCCACACACACTCATCCATTTTCACTCTTACTTATCACTCAATCACTCATATTTACAAAAACTCTCTCTCTGTCTCTCTCTCTCTCTCGCCCTCTCCCTCCCCCTCTCTCTCTCTCTCTCGCCCTCTCCCTCCCTCTCTCTCTCTCCCTCCCTCTCTCTCTCTCCCTCTCTGTCTCCCTCTCTCTCTCTCTGTCTCTGTCTCTCTCTCCCTCCCTCGCTGTCTCCCTCTCTCTCCATCTCTCTGTCTCTCGCTCTCTGAGTATTTCTCCTCTTGATCTACCTCTCACCTTGGTTGATCGTCTTGAAGATCAGCTTGTGGTTTTCAAGTAAGTAGTTCTCTCAATTATTTTATTCATTTCTTGTCCTCATTCCCTTACTATACAAAAACAATGATTAATTAGAAAAAGCACAGTTCTCATCAGTTTAGGAAGGTTGGGTGTCAAATGCACAGCAAAATTGAATGATAAAAAGAACTGCCATTGGAAAAAGAAAAGGGAATTGCTGAACATATCACTCTCTTGAGGGTCTCCAGATGAAAAGGGAGGGTGGTTTTTCTGTTATTTGAGTCATGATCTTGTATAAGTAATAGAGAAAATGGTATTTATTTTTTGTTAAGCTTTCACATAATTCTAATTTTTTCACTAAGGGCCAAAAAATGAAGCAAGTGGAGTGGCAGCCATGCACACTCTGGTATGTATGACTTTTCATTGGTTACACATAGCTGCGTACCCACATAATATTATAAATTATAGTAAGAGTTTTTTTGTATGCAAGTCAAAGTTTGTTTGAACTGTGTTGCCATTTAAGAGGTGCTTAGTCTAACTCACCAGATGAAAAGAGTCAGGCCAACTTCAATACAGATTCTACAAGTCTCTAGAAGTGTCCTGGGTGATGGAACACCATTAATCTAAAATATAACCTCTCATTTGGTGTTTAGACGATGGCTGTGATAAACCAGTACCTGCCTACAGTAGCTCCTGTCTTTGCCTCTTCGTACTTCAATAGCTACGCACGTACGCATAGAACTTAAGTTAAATCCAGTAAATACTAGTTTACTAGTTTGCGGGGCTTTAAAGAAATCTGCCTGCCAGACACAAGGCCGAACTATTAATGAATCCTCCCCCAATACGATACAGTGAGAAACGGCCACACCGCTGGTGTGAAGACCACTGCCTGAGAGTAAAGAGACAAGCTCAAGAATAACTTCAATAGTTAAGATTCAATGAAACAATCTTCAACTGGGACTTTTTTAAAGGGAGGATATTGATATATCCCACTAAAAGATCAGTTTCTTAGCTCTATTTTGATGTACTTTGAGGAGGTTTAACTGAATAAAGCCACAGTCTTAGTGAATGGATGCAGACGAAGACCAAAGAAAACTGACACCTTCCCTGAACAGAGAGCAGAACAAGAAGAATGTGAACACTATGCTGTTCTTGAAGAACAGCAAACCTAATGAAGCAATTTAAAATTAAAAGAGTGGTAAAACGAGTGGTCCAATTAAATTCTGACTGGTGTGTTCTTGTTTACTTAACCTGGTGTTAGAATTAATATTTGATTTAATTTACATAGTTAATTATCAGGAAAGTAGTTTAATCTATCTACCATGTTTTTCCACATTGTTAGTGAACCCATTATCTCTTTTTCTGTTATCCCCCCACACCCAAATGGAAAAAACAAACACCAAGTATGAACTGAAATGTGGCTACGAATTGAGGTCTAGACTAAACTATGTGCCTGAAGTCTCCATTTTCAGAGGAACAGCGGATTTACAGTCTTTACTGTACATGACGGCAGAGAAGGTGCAGTTTTCAAAAGTTTGCACTCTGGAACCCGTTTGCCCGTTGCCATTGTCGTGTAAACGGACAGCTAAACCATGACAATGGAAAATTGTGTCACGTCTAGTGTACATGTTCACATATTGTGTCAGTATGTGATATACATTTCTGAGTTATAAAATAAGATACTCCTTTATTCATCCCACAACCGAGAAATTTACAGTGTACTGTTGTAGGTAAATTTACAGTTATAATAACATGTGGACCTCACTTAACTTATTTTCTATCAGTGAAGACATCTGTACAGACATATTGCAGTAAATTAAAGCTCTCATATAGCAAGATCTCAAAATATAACAGGTACTGAATAGTTGGGTACATGGATTAGGCACCTACATTAACCAAAAACCAAACTGTACACAGTAAAAATGCAGGGATCCACCTAGTGTTTTTATACATTTTTGTTGACTAGTTGATCTGTTTTTTTTCACATCCAGTAATAAAAATGTACTTTAATGCAGCCACTGCAAAACAGCGACCTTAGTCTCCATGTGTGTTTTAACGTGTCTACAGTATTTCTGCTTAACTAACATCTCAACTCATCTTCCTTTGTGTTACAGTGGAAAGAAGTGGCCATTGGTGTTGGTGGCGGATGAAGACACATGCTGATTCTTCAGTTTTATTAAGTGCCCAAGATCCTGGAGCTGTCACTCTTTACCAAAAGACTGCTTCTTGTGCCCCTCAATTGCAGATTGTGACTAAGTTTTATTCTGGCAGATGTTTCTGAAAATAGCACTTAAGTACTTTGTTTACACTCCAGTCATTGACGATTAAATCGATGTTCATTTTTTTTTTACTTTGTTATGAAGTCATTTATTCTTTAAGATCATACACTATACTCAAGTTCATTACCTCAACATCCAAGATAATAAAATGATTCAGGAATTTGACTAATCTATGTATAGCCAAACTATAAATCTGAATGCACATTCTGTAGATCACTCAGTGTTTAATATCAGATCATACCACTTACTCATACACATTTATGAAGCACATATTTTAGCTACACTCTCCATCTATATTATTCAATGGAATACAGCATTGATTTCAAAATGCCAAACCATTACACAACTTCACAACACTATTTTCCTAACAGTTAGAATGGGCTTAAGTGTTAAGTGGGAGGTTCAAATGAACAGGTAAACTATCACCATGGGCATCTGGTCAGAATGAAGAGATCCAACAAGGAAACTTCAAGGAACCAACAAAAGTTTGTTTATTTATCAAAGCAATTCAGTTTAATAAAGGGGACTAACAAACACATGGGATGTTTCAAATATATGAAATACAATAAACTGAATATTAAAACAATAAATTATGACAAATTATATTAACTCTTCTATAAGGACAAAAAAGTACTAAGGATAAATTAATATGGACAAGACCAATGGTGTAGTGCAGGGTATACGCAGGTATACGGAGTATACCCACTTATTTTTCAGTAATCACAGAGTATACCCACTTCTAAATCTCCTCTGATTCACACCATTGATTGATTGACCATATTCAGTAGTTCGCTACAATTATTTCCTAGGATGGTGAAGGGATGACCCTCCCTACTCTGTCTCTGATTGACTAGTACGTACTAACTGAATGTGCATGAATAGTCTCACATGTCACTGTTTACAACAAAGGCTGTTTTCCCTCTGCTGGACGGGTAACCTGAAAAAAACATTTTGAGGGGAAAATTAAGAGTATTCCCACTTCTTCAGTCACCACTACACTACTAGGGATAGGAGAAAAGCACCTTCTAATCCTGAAATGCCAAAAAGAGAGTGCAAGGAAGTGCAGTCTTTGAATAAGGAGTGGTCAGGTAAATTAATTTAGGCTAAAAAGGACTGACAGGGTGCAAACAACATCAACAACAAATCGATGGTGAGGAAAGGAGAAATGAAGTGAGGAAAATGAGGTGGGGTAGGTGAACAAGGTTAGTGATTAAAGGTAACTGATATTTACTACTACAACAAGAGAAATAATAATACATGTATATTCAAGGTAACAAAAGGAACGATTATAAAACATAATGTGTTTGAGTAATCACTTCATTTTAAAATGTGAACTTTAGCAAGGCCTACCAATCAAATTGTTAACTTTTGGCCAATGAAAAGCTTTTATGAAGACATTTATGTTACTATAGATAAATATAGACATTATAAACTCAATACAAATAAGAGACTAAATAAGAACAAACAGTAAAATGAGGATTATAAAAGGAAACAGTCAATGCTCACAGACTTGCTTCAGTTTCAGCCACTGTTTTACTTGTTGTTTTACTTACTCTGTCAGTTTTTTAATTTCAGATGGAAATGTGTTCCAGAGGTTGTTCCTCTTACTGAGAAAGATAACTTACGTAGATGATTTCCAGGGGAGCTGATTTGTTACTATTATCTAAAGATGACAAGACTCCAACAACTAGCCTGCAAGACCCCTTACTACGGTGGCCCTGAAGTGCAAAACATAACAACAAATAAGAAAACACAACCACAAATCACAAAACACAAACAAAAATCAAAAAACACAAACACAAATCAAAAAACACAAACACAAATCACAAAACACAAACACAAATCAAAAAACACAACCACAAATAAGAAAACACAACGACATTAACTTAAACCGGAAAAGGTAGGTACCTGCAGTCGACAAGGATCGTCGCTGATTGGACGAACGCAATGTCCGTCTTTTTAACCGGAAGTAAATGCTTCATACGCCTTTGGAGCCAGGCATAGAACTGTCAACGAAGTAAGCGGGGATTTAAAATGCATGATGTATTGCCCAAATTGTGGCAAAGAGCTCCCAGAAAATGTACGGCCGTGGTTTTCAGTGGTTGTGGCAAGAGGTTACGAGATTTTCCATCCATTAAGAGTGATTGTATTATCCCCTGATACTGCTGATAAACATTGTTTGACTCTGAGGCAGTCACTTACAGACCTGGGGCCTGTTTCTGAAAGAAGGTTCAACAAACCCTCAAACCCCCCCTGAGCTCTGAGTTGATTTACCCTCAGGTGGGAAACTCTGAGTTGTTGGTTCCAGATCAGCAGATTTGAATTTATTAAATCAACTCTGAGTAGGTCCACTCGGTGTTCAGTGCATGCACCACGACGATAAAAAGCCAACATGAATGGAGCCCCGATACTACGATTCACCATGGCAACAGGTGACAAAAAAGAGATCCTCCTACTTTAACCATCTCGAAATACATCAATATCTTCATGTGGCCACAGGCTACGGAGAATATGAACAGGTTTTAAGAAGGAACAAAAGTAAAACTGCTGCAGCGCAGCGACAAAGGAGAGAGAAGTGGTGTAAGAGAAAACAGCTGCTCGTAAAGTCTATTAATTTAATATTTAATCAGAATTATAATATTGTAGGTCAAAACTGATGGAATGGTAGGCTATTAAAGCTATACAATTTATTTTCATTAAGATGCAATCCAGCAGATCGACTTTTAAACAGCTCAAAATGAAATATAACAACATAATAGGCTCATATAGATTTATAGTTAACTTCATTCAGAGTTTATTTGAATGTGCATTAACTTTATCCTCAACATAAAGCTGTATTCACACACATAGGCTAAATGTCCTCTCACCTTTATCCTGTTTAGTTTATAAATTAACATCTCCCAACGTTAATGTAGCCTAGGCTCTAATTCCCTACAGAGTAATGCAGCCCCTTCATACCGACTTAAAGACATGCCATGTCCGATAAAACAGTTTGTTTTATACGCTGTAGTAGGCTATTGCCACCCTAACATATCATATTAAAACAGCCTGGATTTTTATTCAGACAAACGGTGAATCTTCACTAACACGGCGTGATAAGGACTGAATGAAAGAATGAGGAAATGAAACGGCGTTTCTAGCTCTGAAAGAGGAGACCTAGAGAAACTCGGGGTTCATTGAAGAAAACCTGCTCCCGGACAGGTTAGGTTCACAGACTCGGTTACCATAGTAACTGACTCAGAGGTAAAGTAACCTCTCCCTCTGAAATGGGCTGGAGTTACCCCTCTTTCTCGGGTTTGAGTGACCTCCTCTTCTGAAACGGAATATCCAGAGTTTCCCTCATTTCAGGGTTAACTGACTCAGAGTTTACACAAAACCTTCTTCCAGAAACGGGCCCCAGATCTGTTAATGTATTTAGATGTTTTCAAACCTTGGAGACGGTTCACACATCACGGTTCTTGTCCTGATTTTAGCTCCTTGTTTTTTATTTTTCTGTTTCTTGGCTTACTCTCATTTGAAAAAAATGCTATGACATTTTACAAATATGATGTATTCTGCATTTTCTTCCAGCAACATATGTTGGTTTTCAATAAATAAAACAAATGCCTTTAAGAGGGTAAAATACTGGTGTGTACAGATGTCAATTGTGTAATTTGTTGTGAATGATTTAGCTTGTGACTTCTGTAGCATTAATGCACAGTATCTGCTGTTAACATGGCATACTATACAAGGAAACTGTCTACTAGATGTTCTACATGTAGGCCTAGTGTAAATAGTGATATCAGTTCACTCAGAATAAAATATTTTGTGCTTGCAAGAATTCCAGTTACCAAACCTGAAAAAAGGACCACATTTGAGAATTTTGGTAGATCGTCTAACAATTAAAACCCTTTATGCCACTTATATGTCAGTTCAGAATTAAGACTCAGTAGTTCCCAAAATACAAGCACTTACAGTCCAATCAGTAATGTATGTAATGTAAAGCCATCTCCTGCTAAAGCAGAAACATTTTTTTCTCAGCTATAGGTTTACTGTAACATGGAATATGTGGTAAGGGCTTCAGTATAGTCCACATCTATAGCCCAGCTATTTTGTGGCTGCTGTAATCCATTTATTGTTCCACAGCCTGTTGTAGATAAACCTGAATGTCATGGGTCACCGCATGAATCAATTGTTTGCCTGGCCTCCGGAAACACATTTAGTTCCCTGTCTTCAACAGCAAATCCACAGTCCCTTGAACCAAACCTGCAAATTCAGACAATTATAGAATTATGAAAGGTTTTTTAACCAGATATTAGAAATGTAGTTTGAAATGGCCATTGTTAATAAGATGTGTTTGCTTGTTGATCTACAGAAATGTGAAAGTAAACAAAGGCAGGACAACTAGCCTATTAATTATATTAAATACTATAATTTACAAAAATATACAATAATCCAAATATAGTTACCATAACGAGTGCAGTGCAATTTGTTATAATACAATGTTCAGTTTATGATCATTTAACTCTGAGTTGATGTGGATTACCTGTGAGGCAACAAATAGAGTTCGTTTGGAATCCCTCCAGGACATGAGGCAAGTCTGGATGGTCGAATCCTGTGCTTGTTCCAGAGGTCCGTACATTCATTCAGGTCTTTCTGCAGAACATTACTGAAGCAGAATCTCAGTAAGCACTGGTGTTCATGGCAACCGTTGAAGTGTCCAGAGTCTCGTAGGTCTCCAAACAGGTCCATCCAAAACTGAGACCTAGGAATACATTAAATGCAAAGTTGTTGTTCTTTTTTTTTACACACGAGGAGAAATGTTTAATTGATTGAATAATCTAGAGGGCTGAGATGAGGAATGTTATCAGCATTTTAAAAAGTGGTCTGAAAAAAATAATTCATAATAGTCACCACTTCTCATTTTGATCTGATCACTAGGCAATACAGTTACATACCTTCCTCTTCTGAAAAAGGACCACCAGGACTCGCTACGCTGATTCCCTGTTGATGAGCTGTAACTGTGGCTTGACGAGCCTCCATAGTAGTCTGTATGTGCATGGTGGAGGGCACATTGTGTTGCTGCAATTGTCCCATGTTCTGTTCCGAGGTCAGTTCTTAATCTCATGGGATCACACCAACACTTTTAATATACAATTAATATAATTGTGAGCGATGACAGATGGGTTGTTGTTAGTAGTTCCACAAACAAGCCACATTATTCTTCTCGAAAAGCCATCTATACATCCTGAGAGGGCCGATCCAAAGGGTTTCAGTTTGTCATAGCCATCTGCATGCCATATGTAGTTCGGACTCATGGAATGATATGTGCGTCTTGTAAACCTCCGGCGTGTTCTCAAAGCCGTCCCATGTGGATTTAGTTGTTTCAACAAGCTCATTACTACTTCTCGTTTCACATGTAGTTTGTGTTTCTGTTGAAGAACTTGCCACATAGTCCGATAGCCGAAGAGTTGCCCGGGCCCCTGCAGCTCAGTCTGAACCTCGGCTAGTGGAGAATAGTTCCGTCTGTACAAACCTGCTTCTTTTAAACATGTCTTTAGTGTACGGATACTCATATGAATGTTGTGAAAGGTTGACAGCATATCCAATATCACCTCATATGTATGGCCTGCAGGGGCTACAGACATGGGAATAACTGTTTTAGAGAGGTCTTAGAACAAAGTATCATGTGAGGGTAGTCAGCTCATCAATACAATAGGGGGCGCTGCTAAATATAGTTAAAATACATTTTAACAAATGTATCAATTATTTTTTAAATATCTGATAACATAAATGTGTTAACCATCCAACTAAACTCCCCTGTGTACCCTCAATTAAATATATATTACTTCTTAGGTAAGGGAAACACTGAGATTTGTCTAAAAGACTACAATTCCTTAGAGTCAAGTCATACAGCTTGATACTGAATGGCGCCATAATTGTAGTCTTTTCAGTTTCCAAAAAAAGGTTGTAACTAGGATTATAAAAGGCTTACAAAAGATATATTCACTGAATATGTCACGGATCTCGTGTGGCCGAAGTATTTATGGCATAGTACATATTTGATCTATGTTAAAATAAAGTACATATATCACATTTGACTGTTATTCTAGAAGCGGTCATTTTGGTCCGTATGTCTGGCGTTTTGCAAAGCGTGAACAAAATTAGGGGTGTAAAGATGTATATCTACCTATATCTAATATTTACAAAAGCCGAATAGGTTTTGTGACATAATCTAGACTATATATGTTTTAAAAAGTAATGGTGCTGGTTTAATTTACACAATTTTGCGATTTTAGTAGAAATCGCATTTTGTTTTTGGGAATTCTTCCAGTTTCAACTTTTAATACATAAATATACATATATCTGCTGAATATATCTTATTTAAATTACAGTCGAATTACCAATCTAACATGGAATCTCTGCAAAAATAGGTAAGAGAAACTAAAGTTGATTTCTTATTTCATACAATTTAGACAAATGAGGACTTGAATATGCCGTGGATTACAGCTTCCGCATGACGCCATTGACTCACAGCCAATGGAGAGGCTACACAAGATTTACATAGTGTAAATGTACATCGATAGCTATTTTTATGGCGTTTATCTACGAATAGGGCAATTCTAAACAATCATAAAAAGACTTAAGATTATTCATACATACTCGATTAAATGTATAAAATTGGTAGTCATAAAGCAAATACCATATGGTTGTAAGCTTACATTTATTGGTTGTGCAGTTTTTTTCTTTAGCAATATTAAAGAAGATATATGGCTGTAGATTG
Source organism: Labrus mixtus (assembly GCF_963584025.1). NCBI lineage: Eukaryota > Metazoa > Chordata > Actinopteri > Labriformes > Labridae > Labrus > Labrus mixtus. Next base: position 2,184,225 of record NC_083619.1, read on the forward strand.
ATTTATTACTCAGTTGATAGAAAAATTTGAAAATGTAATTTTGCACAATTTCATTCACTTAAATGTTCTGTCCACAAAGGATATACAATGCCATGTGCAATATACATTATCTGCTCTAATTTGTCTTTTTTTTAATAGTCTCTCTTGAATGCAAGTTGTTTGTTGTTGTGGATATCTTTGTGTTTGTGCACTTTGAGGTGAAGCATTTCTAATTTCATTGTACAGTTGTATACTGACAATAAAAGCTTTCTATTTCTATTACAATCTCATTGAGATACAAAAGACAAGTCCACAATTCCCCATACATATTTTATTTTCAAGACAGAGAAAAAACAAAATAGCACCTCTGTATAAGATATCTACATGCCTTAAACCACATAGTGTTGTCCTTACCTAAAGTACTGGCATGGCATATTACTTTATTTTGTTGGCATGATAAAACCAGCAGTGATAACAACTGGACACATATAATCAAGACTCAATATTTGTACTGATCACTGTGCATTTAGAGACCTCTCTTCTGAGATGTAGACATAAAGCTACAGCCATGTGTAAAAAACAAGCGGCACCCTCCTGTGTTGGAAAAATGAGACCTATGTGGAAGTGTAAAAAAAATGCAGTTTCTGAGTGTCCGCTTGAGGCTGGCTCCATGAGATACAGAAGTCATATACACAGCCCATACTGAAAAGTCAATTTTAACAGCGGAAATAAACTTGTTTACGATTCGTTTACAAATGATTTAGGTCTTATTAGTTAATGTCTTTATCAGCAAATATTCTACAGGGATTAATTTTATTTAATAAGCCACTCTTTTTGATTTTATGAAGGATACTAGTTATTAATGACATGACCGATCCGACTGCAAGCGAACACATTTTAGTGGTTTGTAATGAGGCTAAAGACTCGCCTCAGATCCAGCTCTTTGCCTGTTAGGTTGACCAGTTTGCCAAAGGTAGCATTTCCAATAGGTAGACCGTCATGGATAGGCTACAAAAACAGCTCTTCAGAAACCAATGGGTGACGTAACTCTGGCTTTATAGTTCTATTTACAGTCTATGATAATTAAAAAAAAAACAATAACATCTTCCAATGACACAACACAGCCTCATTTATTCACTCCGAAGAAGCTTACTGAAACCTTCCTGATTTTTATTGTTTTTGTGTAATTGTTCCGACATTTCAAAATATTTGCTTCAACCCACCAGATGAGAACCACTCATTCACACTGTTTCCAAATCACTCTCATCAGAACTCTCATAATCTACTTCATTATGGTTCACTAGTATCTCCTCAGGCCCATCCTCCAGAAGAGAAACAGCATTTGGTCCCAATGCCTGGCTATAACTTGAGCAGGCAACTTGGAACTTCTCCTCGACATCTGCAAGCCTTCTCTGAAGCAGACATAGTAGCCCACGATGCCCCTCTTCAGCGACACTGCCTAGAAAAACAAAAGAGAAATTACACCATCAATTGAATGTTGCCCAGCTAGTCATAAACTTACTTTCATAAAGAACGACAGCTATAGTTTTAGTGCCAAGGAATTAAAACGGCAACAATTAATAGTCTCAAAGTGATGATGGACCTTCTGTTTGTACAAATGTTCTCCAATTTGCTATTAAATATGACTGATGTACTTTTTGACACATCAACTCCTTCCATGTTTCAACAACAGTTAGGCCCATTCTTCAAAACATATTTTAATCACCAAACAGACCTTAAACTGGCACCAACATTAACAACCTAACAATAAGATGTCCTTTAGGGCCCAGAATGTAGCTGAGCCAACTCTTTATCCCCACAACATAAAACCAGTGCTCTTCCCCTCCTACTTCATTACCTTGCATCTTCAACTTCCTCATAACATTTGTGAAATACCATGTTCTACAGACAAATGTATCTAAATTTCTGATATGCTGTAGGAGTGCCATTGTCACTGAAGTTAACTTCACTACATAACTATGTTTGTTCACAAATGGATTTGAAGACCTTCAACTAGGGAGATACCATTTTTTGCATAATTCGCTCTAGTATAATTACAAGTAGGCAGGCCCAACTGGGTACTGCCTGGAAGTATTTCCCAGCAACACAAATGTACCGAACAAAATATAAAGTAGCAACAGGGATTATAACTAACTCTTGATTTCTTAAAATGAACTGTCTTGGCACCATATTATCTCAACCTGCAAAATATAGTGGGTTTTCGCACGGACAGACTATTGACAGGTTTTGGCCGCACATACTTAAATTGAGCTGGAGTTAATTGGAATAAAGGAAATTGACCTTAAAAACTGATTCTATAGTGGTTTTCCCTGTACGGCTCATAATTTTGGACAGCAAATGCAATAGTATAACTTATGCAGTGGGGGTTGCATGGTGTCATTTTCTTTTAGCAGATATGTAAAGCTAGCTTCTTACCACTGCTTCTGCCAGAAGACATTTCTTCTATCATTGTCCTGATAATTTCAGGCCCGCCTTCTGAGGTAGGTGCAGTGCTGTCTCATCTCTCTCATCAAAATTATATTTTCCTCTTGAAGCCGCACTTTTGACATGAACACATCAAAAATCTTCTTTTTGGTGAGGATATTGCTGGATTCTGGAGTCATAAAAGAGAAAACAAAGGTTTGATCCGTACATTGGAAACAAGCAGGCACCTGCAAATGCCTACAGACAGTGTGTGTATCCCATACCTAGATACAGGGGCAGAAAATTGCATTCATATATGCAGCACCTGAGCAGAGCAGCGAGCAGCACCTGAGCAGAGCAGCGTACTACGGTGAGCGTATTGCATAATTTCTTGTTCTGTCCTCCTCTGCACTGTGTTACTGTGTACCTACTCTTAGCTTAGCTTAGCAGTTAGCTTTACAATGGCTTCTTTTTTTGTCTCTCCCTCTCCTGCTCTCTCCTGCTCTACGTGTCAGATGTTAAGTTACTCCTCGTCCTCCTTTAGTGATAATGATACTTGTAAGAAATGTAGTTTATTTTTAGCTTTGGAGGCGAGGGTGTCTGAGTTAGAGAGACAGCTCCGCACCATTGAGTCAGAGTCATCATATGCAGCAGTAGTTAGCCAGCCACCTGTAGCCGGTGCGGGCCGACATAGCTTGGCTTCCCCCCCGGTAGCTCCCGAGCAGCCGGGAGGCAGTGGCTGGGTTACTGTCCGAGGGAAGCATAGTCGAAAATCGAAGCACACGGTTCCCCACCAACCACTTCACGTTTCAAACAAATTTTCCCCACTCAGCGACACACCCGCTGAGAATAAAACTCTGATTATTGGAGACTCCATAGTCCGAAACGTGAAGCTAGCGAAGTCAGCGGGCATAGTTAGGTGTATACCCGGAGCAAGAGCGGGCGACATCGCATCTCATTTACAGTTGCTGACAAAGACTAAAGGTAGATTTGATACAATCGTAATTCATGTCGGCACAAATGACTCCCGACTACGCCAGTCGGAAGTCACTAAGGTTAATGTGGAGTCGGTGTGTACTTTTGCTAAGACGATGTCGGACTCCGTAGTGTTCTCTGGTCCCCTCCCAAATCAGACCAGTGATGACATGTATAGCCGCATGTCATCACTCAACCGCTGGCTGTCGAGGTGGTGTCCAGCACATGATGTGGGCTTCATAGATAACTGGCAGTCTTTTTGGGGAAAACCTGGTCTGCTAGCTAGAGACGGCATCCATCCCACTTTGGACGGTGCAGCTCTATTATCTAGAAACATAGCAGAGGTTATTAGTCCAAAACCTTGACAACAACACAGAGTTCAGACCAGGAGGCAGAGCTGCAGTCTTACACGCTTCTCTGCGCCTCCCTTAGATCTGTCTCCCAGTCACTATAGCTGTAATTCTGAATCGAACTGTAGTTATACTATAGGTACTGTGTCTGTCCCCCGGTCCAGACCCGTTTTTATAAGTCATCCAAACGGCGTGGATCGTCAAAATCTCATTAGAATCAAAACTACGAATACGATTTTGCTACAAGATCGGAGGATTCACTACGGACTTTTGAACATTAGGTATAGTAGAGGACAAACTGAAGATTTGCTCAGTTTTGGGACTTTATTTCAAGGACTTCTGCTCAGCTTCGAAGAAGCTTTTGAAAATGTCAGTGTACCTTACTAGAGATGTAAAGACTCAAAAGGTTGTTACCTATTAATAAAAAAGGGAGTCAATCTTCAGTGTATGGGTATATTTCTTTCCCCTTTTACCTTAATTCAGTACATTTCATATTATCTTTAATATAATACCCAGTGTTTCATCAAAATTGAAATAGGCAATGATGCACCTCCACAGCAAGAGAACATGTAAAATTACAGTAAACATTGTACAGTAATACACACACACACACACGCATGCACGCACGCACACAGAATATAGAAGCATATGTATGCAAATATCAGAAAACTAAAAGACTACTTCTTAAAACTGAAAAAATCAATTAATCAAAATGTAAAAAAATGAAATAACTTGAATAGCATAAAAGGCCTACTTTCTTTTAAATCAAGACATAAGGTATGTGAGCTGTAGACTTCTCCATACCAAAACAATCCAGATGATGCATCTGCAGGTAATATAAATGGCACATTTTTTAATGACTTATCAACTTACCAGTGTGATTACAAAGGCTGGCTTTTTTTTATGGACACCAAGAAACATTTGTTCAATTGACAGCTGAAGATTATGTTGGTAGCTGCAGACTCTGACAAAAACAACAGCAAGAATATCAGTATTCAATTGTTATTTAATTTATGATCAAATCAAAGCCACATCACAAATAGAAGCCAGTGAAAATACAGCTCCCACTGGCTGTCATGTTAGGAGCATGCCAACTAAGCTATGCTGATTTAAACCAAAGTCTATTATGTAGTAGCCTAACGTTGGGATATATAGAAGTCGTAGGTTACTAATCTGGAGAAAAATGTCAGAATCATCAGTGTCATTTATTGATATAACCAGTTATTCAATAGTCCTCCCATACTGACCATAGACAAAATACCTCCCCAGTCTTCATGTTAGAGGGAGGCCTGCCTAGGATTTATTAAATGGCCCTTTGTGTACAAAAGATAAAAAGCTAAAACAGAAATGGGCTGACAGGTGTTACGGTGCAAAGAGTGACAGCGTTAACTGGAGACTTTCAGCCGAACGCGTCTGTTGGTGTCCTGCTCACAACGGAATAGAAACAGATAGAGCCTCTTTTGTTAAATCATTCATTTACAGACGTATCTAAAGAGTGCATTTTGAGGCATTTACGTGGACACCTTTTGTGTTTATCAGCTGCGGTTACCGCGAAGAGCACGGCCACGTTAGGCTGTAAGCCATCAGCTGACACGGTCACTGGTCAAACCGTAATACCGCCAGTTAACACGATCACTGTTTACACAGAAACAGGTCCAAATACTGATCTATCTAGTACTGGGGGATATACTGCTTCAACCTTAGCTAGATATAATATTAGCCCAAGTTTATCAGGTTTAATTTGAGAAAACGTTAATGTAGAGATAGTCTTTAAACTAGCTGGGCAGCTAAATGCTATTGCTAAATGCATTTTCATTACATTACTACTTCAATTTCCTCTCATGTTAATAACCTTGGCTCTCTACCACCAAACGACATGTATTTAGCATGAAAAACAGTCATAGGCAACCTCAAATATTTCAAACTTAGGTTAATAATAAGTTAATAATAAATATTAATCCCGGGTAATTACTCTTACCTGACAGGAAGGAGGTTTGGAATACACTGAAACGCTTCTCTTTTGTCCGCGATGGATGTTGGCATTGAGTAAATTATCGTCCCCTGCTGGTATGGCACAGATCACAGGCGTGTACATTTGACGCTGAAGATAGGCAATGCGTGACACTGACATGCATCCTCTAGTGGACCAACGTGTCTATTACACGCTTTGGCATGATACCGGGTTGCATCGGCAGCAGCCACCATGTTGGAAATGCTGTTTCACCCTAACTTTCAGTCAACCTAACAACAGGCTGAGAACTGGAGCTGAGGCGGGTTTTAAGCCTCTTGACAAACCGTTACACGGCGCCCACCTGTCAATCAGGATCTTACAGTCATATCGTGAAGCCTCAGACCTCCGTTTGAAATCAAGGTGTTACATAAACGTATTTAATCAGGTCGCTATCATCTCTTCTTTCAAAGCATATACATTTCTGTATATGGATGATATCCCCAACTCCTGCATCTAAATGATGTGTCCCCGGGAACGATACTTAACCGAAAGTTGCTCCCACTGCTTCGTGTACAGCGTCTGCAGTGTCTGAATGTGTATGAATGGAGCCCATTGTCTCGTTGTGGCAAGCCCAACAGCTCATGTTGCACGCCCATTAACTTCTGTAGCACGCCCACGATATGCCGTAGCACAGTAGTGCTAAGGCGCTACTATTTATGCTCCCCTCGGAGCCAAAGTGGCTTCATTCCCAATATGGTAAAAGGGGCGTGACATTTCCAAGAACTGTGCTGAGCAACTTACCAATTACGGCTGAGCCGACAGACCGACCAATCACATCAGACTTGGCACACGTGGGGACTCTGAACATGGGCACTTCAGAGCCTTAGAGAGACAGTCAGAAAAGAGCCGGTGCATGGAGCGGCAGTACATAAAAAACATGACTCTTTACTCAGCAGCCTTTACCATCAGTGTGTGAATAGGTATGAATGGATGAGTTAATACTGATGGACTCTTTACTCAGCAGCCTCTACCATCAGTGTGTGAACGTGTATGAATAGATGAGTTAATACTGATGGACTCTTTACACAGTAGCCTCTACCATCAGTGTGTGAACGTGTATGAATGGATGAGTTAATACTGATGGACTCTTTACTCAGCAGCCTCTACCATCAGTGTGTGAACGTGTATGAATGGACGAGTTAATACTGATGGACTCTTTACTCAGCAGCCTCTACCATCAGTGTGTGAATGTGTATGAATGGATGAGTAAATACTGATGGTCTCTTTACTCAGCAGCCTCTACCATCAGTGTGTGAATAGGTATGAATGGATGAGTTAATACTGATGGACTCTTTACTCAGCAGCCTCTACCATCAGTGTGTGAATGTGTATGAATGGATGAGTTAATACTGATGGTCTCTTTACTCAGCAGCCTCTACCATCAGTGTGTGAACGTGTATGAATGGACGAGTTAATACTGATGGACTCTTTACACAGCAGCCTCTACCATCAGTGTGTGAACGTGTATGAATGGATGAGTTAATACTGATGGACTCTTTACACAGCAGCCTCTACCATCAGTGTGTGAACATGTATGAATGGATGAGTTAATACTGATGGACTCTTTACTCAGCAGCCTCTACCATCAGTGTGTGAATGTGTATGAATGGATGAGTAAATACTGATGGACTCTTAAGTGTGACCTGCAGTGTAAAATAGCTTTAAGTAGTCAGAAGACAAGAAAATAAATATACAAGCTTAAGTCCATTTACCATGTGTCATCTTTCTCCCTCTTATTAATAAGTTAGGCACCAGTCGATTTTAATGGCAATTTCGGACGAAATAAACAGATTTTGGATTAACTGGATACATGTGTTGGGGTTTTATCCAGTCAAAATCAAAATCTGGATTAATGCAACAAAACAAGTTCATTGAGAAAGTCACACTAGCTGCATCATTATGTCCAATTGTTGTATGGACACAAAGGGGACAACAGTTATTACTTTAACCATTAACCAACAACATACAACACAAGTCTGCTTTGCTGAAACAACAAAAAAAATTCAAAAGAAAAGAGAATTTTCTTCAGAAGGATCCCTTTTAGGATTTAAAAGTTTGGATTACTGTGCATTAACACTAGAACCGTCAAGAACGTCTGACGGACGGTTTGGGTTTTTATAATCCAAATAACTCTCTCTCAAATGAGTTACTTAATTGCTAATATTATTAATAATTAATAACTATATTTAATAAATTGAAGGCGTGAAATCCGTACGCAAAGCCCAGCTTATATCACGATGCAAATACACCAGTAATCACAAACAACTGCTCTCTTAAATTATAACAGAATTTATTTAAACAAAGCAACATCAATCCAAAATCAATTAACTTAATCAAACAAATAACTATTACAAACTAATCTAAGCAAACAGACAGTATCAAGCAAAACTTGTGAATGAGGTGTAGTTATGTGTGTGTGTGTGTGTGTGTGTGTGTGTGTGGATGAGAGAGAGAGAGAGAGAAAACAAGATGGTGGCGAGAGACAATGCACCATGTGGCTTTGTCACATGTGGACGAAATGGTGGAGAACAAAGGAAGCCGTGGGGCTACCTTTTGAAATAGTTTGAGCTCTCTGAGCAGAATGTGACGTCTCGTCAACAATGATGCATAATTATCAGTGGTTATAAAAGAAACATAACTATTTCTGAAACTATTTCTGCCCAGACCAAAGCTCTTACTTGGGGCAAGTCCAGGTGATCATTGCAAAGTTGGTTGGATCTCCACTCTGTTGAATATGAAATCAAGAGATTCAGGTAGGGTTCCTTCGTGGCAGATGTAGGAGGAGGGTAGCAGGATTCAGAACAACCAGAACCAGAACAACCCCCCACACCCCCTCCCCTCCCCACCGGATTGCTGATGGACGGTCTACCTCCCCCCACCCCCTTGCTCTCTATCCCTCTTCCTGCATCTTATCCCATCTCTCCCCCTATCCCTTTCCAAGCCCGGCGCAGTCTAGGCCTGTGAAGACTGTTTCGTCATGAGCCGGGGATCCGGCCGAAGATTTCTGCCTTTTAATAAGGCAGTTTTTTCTTACCACTGTAACTTTTGCTGCTTTGCTAAAGTGCTCATGATGGATAGGCCGGATCTTTGTAACATAGCAATAAGTAAGGTCCTTTACCTGCTTTTTGTAACATAACAATGAGTAAGGTCTTTTACCTGCTCTTTTGTAATGTTAACAGACAATGAGTAAGGTATTTTACCTGCTTCTTGTAAAGTGTCTCGAGATAACACTTGTTATGAGTTGACGCTATACAAATAAAAGTTGATTGATTGATTGATTCAGATCTTCGACCAGAGCGCTGCTCTATAGGGTCTTCTGGTTGCAGGAGCCGAGTCCTTTATGTGTCCTTGTGGATTCAGGGATCAGTGGGCTTCCTTCAGCGCTCCTGTCCAGTTGCGTTCAATGACGTCTTACGAAAAATCAAAGGAAAGAAACTGTTATTTTTGCTCAAACCTGATAGCATCTGATCGCACCCAAAACTCCTAAAAATATGCTGAATCCTCTGATGCTTGAATTCAACATGTGAAGAGCTACCTAGACTGAACAACCTCAGCTCTGGAGTTTAACCTATGTAAGCCAAGAGGAGGAAAGGGTTTGTCTCGAATGCTGGAGTCCATCTTGTTGGAGAGGGTATCCTCTGGTATCGGCAGACCACACTTGAAGAGTTTATCCTCGGGTGTCAGCAGACCACACTTGAAGAGAAAGAAGCAATGCGATGCGATTGCTTTTAAAGACTGGAACTGCCTGTGGGTTTACTTCAGGCCTCCTCCGATGAGGATAGAGAATTTAGACACCCCTCACCCCCCACTTTTCACACCTATTTGTTAGTTGCTGTTGGGGGGTGCTGGGCTAAGACTCCTTTGTATAGTTCCCTCCAAAACAACTCTAGTCAGGCTTGAGAACTGCGTTACAGGCCTGAGTCCTTTGTCCAGCACACATGGCTGAGGCCCAACACATGGAATTAAGTTACTTTTCTGAAATGAAATAGCTCTATCACATCAGATCCAGAATCTTTTTTTATTGCCAAGTATACGAGGAAATTTGACTGTGTTTTGGTGCAAAACAGTTAAAAATAAATAAAAGCAAAATGATAAGAAGCTAAAGTGGATCTGAAGCGCCCCTTGTGGAGCGAGGGAAAGCAGTGTTTGGGTGTTCATATCAACACGAGGTCCAGAGTCTCTCTGAAGGCTCAGGGAAACTGGGCTAAGATGTTTCAAAGTAAATCCAATAAGACTTAAAGCAGAGAGTTGATGTTTATCTTTACACATCTAGCCAGGAGGAGAGCGGGTTTCGAGGGTGTGCAGGTCTACATCTGCTGTTGTTACAGGGGGGGGGGGGGGGGGGTTGAATAATTAAGCACAAGCTTAACAGCCATGAGATTGGGTATATCCTCCTGCTGTACTGAAGACATGTTTCCATACAGGAGACGATGCACATTCACTTTTAGATCATCCAAAATAAACACCACCGTGGCGAGGCAGAAAATAAACACAGAGCATTTTCTATTCTAGTATCTCCCATCGCTCCAATTATAAAGGGACTGTAGGGCACAAGGTGCAGATTATTTTCACAGCTGCAGCAGGTTCAGCGTGTGTGTGTCTGTGTGTGTGTGTGTGTGTGCATGTGTGTGTGAGCGTGTGTGTGTGCATGTGTGTGTGAGCGTGTGTGTGTGTGTGTGTGTGTGTGTGTGTGTGTGTGGGGGGGGGGGGGGGGGGGGTTCACACAAACTTATGATGCTGCATAGATAATAAAAGTGTCTGTATAATAATTGGTCCGTACACCTCTGTTGGTCCGACACTGTCACTGAAGTAATGTAAATGGCACAAAATGAGTGAACTTTGAACTTCTGTTGAAGCGACTCTCATTTGTAATGGCTCTAGACAAAAAGGAAGAGAAGAGAAAGGTTGCACCAACAGTCAGGAAATTAAACATAAAATTACATCAATAAAATAATCAACCCCCTGAGATCTAAGACATTTTCCCTTAATTTTTTTGCCTGGTCTCCTTCAGTAAGAAGGCATATATTACCAGAGTAATGCGCAACAATGTAATATACATCTATTGTTTACAGGACAACCTGGGGAATCAGAATATCTATCCCCCGAGGATGTCAGATAGAGGCCTAACAGTTATTACACCATAAATTCAGAAGAAAAATAAAAGCGACATCTAAATTTCACAAACACATGTTGAAATAAATGTAAAACAACAAGTACGATGAAATGTGACCTCTTAAATGGTTCTCCTATTTCCTGGTGACCAGGGGGAACTGAAATAAACACCAGTTGTTGTTCCGACTTGAGCAGGTGTTCATGTGCATTTTACAACTCGGAAACTCGTTTTTCCGATTTATCCAATATCACTTGAATGCACCATAAGGTCTGTTACTGCTGCACTGGCTTCTCATTTGCCATTACATGTCAGCTGATCGTAGATACAGCCTCTGATTGGTCGACAGACCAAAACAAAGATGGCGTCCGCGAATGCCGACTGAGATTTAACAGAAATTATACTTTTTCATTAGAGCTGCACGATATTGGGAAAAAATGACATTGCAATATTTTTATTTCCTGCGATATATATTGCGACATTTTTTAAAGTTTACTGCTTCACTCTGTTCAGCTGAATTCTCCCTGAAATGATGATTACAGACTCTCACCTGATTGTCTCTCACTGCCTCCGTGAATGCTGTTTGCATTTGCAAAGAGTCTTAATCATGTTGATATCCGTTAATTATTGATATTGATCTATAATATTTCCTGCAACACACAACTCCACACACAGCAGGAGCGAGCACACACATACAGGCTGAGCAGACGCACAATGGCTCACAGAGTTTGTCCTCCTCCTGCGTTTTTTCTTTTTTGTAGGCTTGAGTAATCAGTTGCCAGAGATGTGAATCAATGAAGAGTAATGTTTAAAGACATTTCTAGAACAAGCACAATGCATTTTGTGAAGATGATCCACCTTGGAAAGAGAAAAAGGGCGATTTCTGCAGGAAGCAAAGCGAACTTTAAGCAACAGATTACTTGGACATTAAACTACGACTGTTTCAAGTTTTATGGCAGCTCATGAAATCGTAAGGCGTGGGAAGGAGGACGTGAAATAAACAATAAAATGTGTTATCAGAAGATCGAAACTTAGACCTCAAAAACAAAACTGAGAGCCTGTTCTGACTGAAGACAAAGTTGAACACACAGATCTGGAAGCTGCTGCCTTTAACCCCGAAAGTGTTAAATATAACCCCTTATGTGATATTAACTATAAGCAAACTGTCAGATTGTATAAATCCCTGCTCCTCTCCGCTCACATTAACCACTCTCTCTCTCTCAGTCGCTCGACCACTCACGCTGCACGTCGCTCTGCCCGACCCTGATAACAGCAGGTGAGATGACAGAGTGCTGAGAAGGTGTTCTAACTATGAGAGTTGTTGAATGTAATGTGGTAAAATATATAAATGGATGCTCATTTAGATCTATTAGTAATGTGAATGGCCGTAGACAGGATATATAAACTTCATTTAAAGGCTCAAATACATTTTCCGGCGCCAGACGGATTTTTTTTTTCTTTCGCATGATGTGACTATTGAACATGCGCACATCGCTATGACGATGCTGAAACAATAGATCGTGCAGCCCTATATTTCATTTCACTAATGATTTATACATAAATATTTACGGACACTTGAAATTTTGGCGACTATCGGATCCGGATATTCACTGACTATACACTGATCTTCTCAGTGAGGTAGAGAAGCCTCTGGATGTCGCAGAAATACACAGATTATCACCGGATAGCCTTGCGCTAACAAAGCAAGTGGATTTTAAATGAAGTTTCTACGTCGTAACGTTAAATTTTTACAGCTGATAATGTAAATACAACTATTTCATGTGCTATTTTATGACAGCGTCGACCTCAGAAGGTTCTAAATCACCTTTCTTACATGTAAAGTATTAACAGCCAAAGACTGCATCGAGTTGTGCCTGTGTGCATATCTGCTTCCCTCCTGCACCACAGCACAGCCACGGAAGATGTCTGTTTTGAAAACGTGTTTACGGTTACAACGGTAATATTTTCAGTCTATGGGTTACATGCATTCATGTAACACAGACTCTACCCATGTCTATGTACTGTACCAGAAAGCTATCACTCCCAACATGTGGCAAAATGGAGCCAAGACCTCAAACATCTCCAATTCAAACGCAGCGGACCGTGAAGATGAAAAATGTCCGCAGATAGATCTGCAGGAGAACAGGGTAAGTTTACTTTCCTAACTGGCTATCTTAATGGACATTCATTATATATATAACCATGCCCACCAACTGGCTTATGTTAGCATGCTTTATCATAACGTGTCATTATAGGTGGTAAGTAAAGTTTAATGCATTTTCATTCATTTAAAATAATTATCTATGCAGCATCATAAGTTTGTGTGAACCCCCCCCCCCCCCCCCCCCACACACACACACACACACACAGACACAGACACACACACACACACACACACACACACACACACACACACACACACACACACACACACACACACACACACACTCACTCACACACACACAGAAGATTTTTGCATTTTGGCATCTTACATAATCATTTACTTACCAACAAAATTGAAACATTATGATAAAGCATGCTTTATCAAAGAGGCATCAAGATGTACTTCACTTTACTTATTCTTAGTCTTAATCTTTTCTTTTCATGTTTCATCTTCTCTAGAGCCATTACAAGTGAGAGTCGCTTCAACAGAAGCTCAAAGTTCACTCATTTTGTACCATTTACATCCAAGAATCACCATCACCATACAGAGGTGTACGTATACAGACACTTTTCTATCAACCACCATTGGTGGATTATTGACCCAGTGACAGGCAGCCACACACAACCTGGAGAGAGCAGTGGCCTTATAGAAGGATGATGAAGGCGATGAAGAGGGACTTGGACAGAGGCCCTGCTAAAAGATCATCTCTCACTATTTGAGTGGACCTACTGGTTAGCAAACTGTCACAAAGATGGTCCTTTGGGAATATTAATTAAGGACCCAAGGCATAGGTACCGCTTGTAGGAACCCCACCTCACCCTCTCTTAAACCCACCTTATGCAGGTATTCTGTTTTGGTGTTCATGTTGAAGTGAATTAAAGGGAATGATGAGGAAAATGATGATGACGCTACCTATCACTTTAAAAGGAACCCAGACAAACAAAGGGAAGAGAAACAGAGGGAGCAAAATTACATGAGGAAAGAGCCAGGCCACGACACTGACCACCACAGAGATCTTGACGGTTTGTTTGAAGCAGTACCACAGTGGGTGGGCGATGACCAAATATCTGCAATAAAAGATGGACACGTTGTCTTTCAGGAGGTGCAGAATAAGTCAGAAATATTAAAGTCAGAAACAGACGTAGCTACAGGACGTATAGTTACCTTTCCAGTGAGACACACACCATGAAGCAAACACTGGTCAGTAGGCCACTACAATAAATATAATACACAATGACATGAGTCTTAGTCTGATTTATCTCCCAAATGAGCATGCAGCAGAGCTGAATGAGGTCAGAAATGAGAAGGTTGATGACGTAGATTGGAGCCACATGATCCTTTCGTACCTGCAGAAAAACATAAGAAGACAATCAGTTGGAAACATGAAGTATTCATAACTGCCATTCCAGTGGGTGAAGTTATTGTAGTTTCCTGTCATTCTTCAGATTGAAACATAGAGTTAAAGAGATCAAGACATAGGGAGTTTTTAATAAATGTTTTGCACGGTGACATAAATGAAGCAATGACCAGCACTAATAAAAGAAATTAAACAGGGAGTCATTTACCATGTGTTTTTTCTGCAAGTGTAAAAGCTGATGATTGTTAAATAGTTTAGTCAGGCAATTTTTTATGATAATTTCTATGTTTTAAATGATCCCTTTTGATTTGGATACAGGCAGTGTGACATCTAAGAGGATGATTCATTGGTCAGGACTGCTGAATACGTTTAACATGGGGCTTTCATCATGGAGACTTTACTCAAGTCAAGATCATTTTCACAGATATGAATTGAACTGTAGGAAAGCACCAGATCTTTGATTTCCTGAAGTCAAATACAAGTTCAGTCACACTGAGTCAAAGTCAAAAAAGTTAGTTTGTTTGTTCATTATTTCAGATTTTCTCAGTTGTTGAAATGTTTTAATATTTATATTTAGAATTTCAGCCAAACACAGTGTTACCTTCAGTTAAGCAACAACCATAGCCAATCAAACATAGCGTCGCTCAACAGTGTTTTTTCAGACATTCCAATATCACGATCTGCTAATTAAAGTAAATAAATGGGTCTTGAATAATCCTCCACTGCCCTGATTCTGCATCTAATTCATCAATGTCATTAGATCATTTAACTCTTCAAAGTTTCAAAGATAACCACAAAACTCTTCTTCACACCTCAGCTGTTGTCATTTCCTGGAAAATTAAAACATTTCTAAAAATACATCTCAGTGGGTTATGTTGGTTTGGGGGAAAAGAAACAATGTGTGATTATATTAAGAGAGAAAAATATTAATAATTTGAATTTGTTAATATACGACGGAGGATTAGGGCCACGTTAAAAAAATAAATTAACGAGTTTGAGACCAGCCTGCGTGAAACTGTGGAAAGGAGAACCCTTAAAGTCTTTAAAGAATAAAAGAATAAAGTTGTTATTTAGTCTATATCAGAAGAGCAGCAGCATCCTGTTCTCAAATGACAAACGTGGACATCTTGTTATACATTAGTAAAGATTTCACTAATAAGGAAATAAGCTACTTCCTTGTGTAGTCAGTAAAAAACAGTTAGTTCAAGAGAAGTTTTCACTTCGACTTGTAAGACCTTGTTTATCTGTAAAATGATGAACAGGACACAAACTGGTTCTGCACATGAGACACTTTAACAAGGCAGATCTCACCTGAATGAGTCCCAGTACCAATGTCTGATGTTTCTCTGCAGCCATACTGTCTAAAGTGATTCAGATAAGTGATGGCACACACTTGGTCACTGATAATATAACACACCTCTTCTAAGGAAGTGAGAAAAAAAGAGTCAGGCATGATTATGTGTATAGTGTGGGAGGAAGAAACTGCAACACAAGCAGAAACTGTTTGCAATAAGAAAAGCCGATACCTTCTCTACATTTGAGAACTAGCAGAAGTAGCTGTGCTAGAATTAGTTTATTTTTTCTAAGTGTCGTGTGTGGAGCCCGTAGTAATGTCAAGCATGTTTATGGACACTGGCAGCCCCCATTCTCATGTTTATTTTTGATATTTGTATATTAACTTGTTCAATCAGTATGCTATTGTTACATGGCCGGCAGCCTGAGACCTCCCCTTTTGATTTGTTCCCCTGTAGGTAATCACCCAATGAACATCACCTGCTTCACCCAGCCACTGTATGATCAGCAGCTGAGAGGCTCCATATAAGAACACACCAGCTGTGCAGCGAGAGCTCTCTGTCAGTCTTACTGTGTTGAAAGATTTGTGGTGAGGTTGGACAAGGTAAATTGGGGTTCCCCTACATTTGCTACACATCCATAGTTGACTTTGTTAGAAACACTAGGTAAGTCTGGTTTGTGCCACCCATGTAGTTTTCTCTTTGAATATTTTTAGAGAAGGAAGTTAGGTTTGTGTTCGGATTTCTTTTTCATGAGATTAGAGACTAGTTAGGGCCGGTTTTGTTGAGTTTATTTATTTGGCACAACCACTTTGTCCAATCCTCACCCCTACCTAGTTCATTAAATTCAGTTTTGTATTTTTGTAAAATAAACCTTTTCTTATTGATTGCAACAATTCGTTGGCTTTGTCAGTTTATTTGGTTGTCTGTTACTTCTCTGCTGGTACCAGGGACATAAAAGCTATAGACATTCTTGTACAAAGGCACCTGTAGTATTTGAGTAGGTTTTTATATGTGCTTAAAGTTGAGTAAGTCTCACACAGGTACTTTTGGGGCAGCATAGGGGTCTTTGATGCCATGCGTTATTCTGTCGACCCAGATGTCCGGTAATATACAGCCACGCTGAATTGATGTGCTTGTGCTCCTGTGTTTCTCCGGACCGTCAGGCGGACAGAGGTAGCCTGGAGGCAGGGCACATAGCCAGGACAGTTCAGGAGGACGGCAAGGAGGCCGACCAAACACGGGGAACGGTACTGGTGGGCGGCCGACTGACCACTGAGAGCAGATCAGGAGGGTGGTCGGGAGGCTGACCAGATGTCGAGACGGGACCAGTGACAGGCCGGGCCTCCCAAGGAAACACAGGAGTAGACAGAGTCAGCAGGACCTTCAATGAGGGTGCAGGAGTCAGGAGCAAGATCTCAGACGAGGGCACCGGATTCTGAAGGACCTCTCATCAGGCACATGGTGCTGACGGAGCTCAGCAGGCACAGGGGGCAAACGGCGTTCCGCCGGAACCGTTGGCAGACGGCGCTCCACCGGAACTGGTGGCAGACGGTGCTCTGCTGGAACAGGAACAGGGGGCAGACGGCGCTCTGCTGGAACAGGAACAGGGGGCAGACGGCGCTCTGCTGGAACAGGAACAGGGGGCAGACGGCGCTCCACCGGAACTGGTGGCAGACGGCGCTCTGTTGGAACAGGAACAGGGGGCAGACGGCGCTCTGCTGGAACAGGAGGCAGACGGCGCTCTGCTGGAACAGGAACTGGGGGCAGACAGCGCTCTGCTGGAACAGGAACAGGGAGCAGATGGCGCTCTGCTGGAACAGGAACAGGGGGCAGACAGCGCTCTGCTGGAACAGGAACTGGGGGCAGACAGCGCTCTGCTGGAACAGGAACAGGGAGCAGACGGCGCTCTGCTGGAACAGGAACAGGGGGCGGACATCGCTCTGCTGGAACAGGAACAGGGGGCAGACGGCGCTCCACCGGAACTGGTGGCAGACAGCGCTCTGCTGGAACAGGAACAGGTGGCAGACGGCGCTGTGCTGGAACAGGAACAGGGGGCAGACGGCGCTGTGCTGGAACAGGAACAGGGGGCAGATGGTGCTCCACGAGTCAGGCGGGTGCCAGTCCAAGGAGACTACTCTCACTGTTTGCCTATGGCACAGACATAGAGTCTGTTTGCTGCCAGGGATTTCCAAGATGCCAGTTCCTTCTGGAAGAAATCTCGGAATCAGTTGAGGAAACGGCCATATGTGTTGTAGTAATTGTCTGTTAATAGAGCACCCTAGATCAGTGGGAGTGGCCTGCGGTGCATTCTGGGAGTTGGTGTCTTTAATCCACATGAGCCAAAAAGACTGCTTTATCCTAGCAGTGATCCTGGCCAAACGAAAAATGTTTTGAAAATAATGTATTTTTGAAAAACAGTCCATTTTATTTAAATCCTCTGCTGGGTCCATTTTGTGTGGTCAGGTCATTCTGTCATGAACAGGAAAAAACTAAGAGGAGGACCCAGATGCAGATTTAACAAAAATATTTATTTAAACAAAAAGGAAAAAGCCAACAAAAACTCACTTTCAGAAGAAATCTACAAAGATCCAAAACAGTGAGCCACGAGGAATCACCAGTAAGACTGCCATGCAATCACTAACACGGGGAAACTCTGACATAGACCGACAAAACTACAATGAACTGACAACAAGTAAACTAAATAGACAGGGGTAACACAGGTGAGACCAACAAGACACAGGTGAGGACAGCTGACAGTAGTAAAACCACATGTAGCCTTCTTTAATATTAACTGCGTCAGGGCAATCAAGGCTGGAGGGAAACACACAGAGGCAGGGAGAAAATGCAAGACAAGAAACGATGAGGACAATACAAAATAAATCATGAAACACTGAAGACACTGAGAACTCAAAACATAAATCAGGGAGATACAATAATAATTCACAATACACACGAGAACACAAACTTTACAACATGAAAACAGGAAACACTAAAGACTAAACTAGGAAACATTACAAAAACACACAAGTGACCAAATCATGACAGTTATGTCTGAGTTTTGAAAGTTAACTGATAGTCTTTTAAGTGTTAATCCAGTTAATTGCATTTTCTTCCAAAAACCCTTTGTCCAGTTTAGATGGGGGAAAGTATGTGATATTGATCTGGGTAGACTACATTTCTAAATAATTTTTAACTGTGTTTTTATTCACATCAAGTTATTGATCTTATTTACTCTCCATGTATCTTGATTTAAGAATGGGGCTGTGTTTAAGGTCATGTTTTTGCAATGACTCTGTTCCATCCCACTTTCAGAAATGAACTACATTAGTATTTGGTAAAAAAAATGTCAAAAGAATAAAAAAGTTGTGTAAAAGTAGACTTCCTTCCCTTAGCTATTGAGTTGAGCATTAATGCACATTTTAGTCTTGTCATTTCAAATCTGAAATGTATACTCATAAGTAGAGACAAAGGAGTGCATTTATATAGAAATATTCATTTAATCTGAAAAAAAACATTCAAAAAGTCTGTTTTTACAGCAGAGATTAACATGTTTACAGCTTGGTAGAAAAAACAAATAGGTCTGATTAGCTCATGTCTCTATCGACACACACTGTACAGGGGTCGTTTAATTTGATGAAGGATAAGAGTTATTCACAATAAGGCGTGTAGCTGACCTGATCAACAGGCGGGCGCGGTGTAACGGTTTGTCAGGGGGCTTAAAACCCGCCTCAGCTCCAGCTCTCAGGCCATCTGGGGGAGACCTCCCTCGCAGCGAGTTGAAGAAGGGAAGCAACTAAAGTCCACCCCAGAAGAACCAACAAATACAGATGTTGTTGAGGCTCAGGTTTCTTCCTCTGTCTGCAGCTCTCTGGGGACCTCGACGGACCAGTCACCAATAATGCACACTGTGTCTATAGGAGAAATACAAAGGTGTTCAATTAATGCCTCAGACAAGACAAAATGTACAGTTAACTACATGTGACAGCTCAGGGTGTTTTTTTTGTTATTAGCTACATCTGCAGGAATAATATTGAACAAGGTAGCTGCAACTCTTAATAATAGATGCCAGTTTTAAACACTATTATTTCTAATACTTTTTGTGTGAAGCTGACACTGTCCACAGACTCCATGACTTCATGGGGTTCTATAGAAAACAAATATCTTATAATAAATACTAAATTATTTTTCAATTGTCATTTTCATCCACATCGCTGTTGACATCAGTAAATATAAAACACAGACATTCCTCTTTTTGTCAGAACAGTAACATGAACTGTATGCTTTGTAATATTGATTTCTTCTGGATGTCTCTCATATTTATTTTCAGTCTATGGTCTATCAGTAGTTTTATCAACAACAACGAAAATAAAAAAGACACCAAAGCTCTGTCTTTAATCGTTTAAAACAGACTTCTTATCCTTAAACATGTAATTACACCCAAGTAATGAATTGTAAGACAATGTGAGAAGCTACAGACCAATCACAGATTAGTGGGTGGGAACTCACTCCCAGAATTGAAACTTAACGTCCACCATATTGCTTGGAAGCTATGCTAACAGGCTCTATGGAGAAAGTTGAGAAGAACAAATGTATGATAAAAGTATGTTTCAACTTCAAACTGATAAGGATGAAGGGGATTTTGAAGGTCTTGTGCTCGAATCGGATGTTCGTGGATATCTCTATGAGCCGCAATAATAGCGACGAGGTGGCTGCTGCGGTGAGGACGAGGAGCCGGGGCCGGCTCGAGCTGATGCGGACTGGTAGTGTCGGTGCTCTCACTGTTTGCCTATGAACACAGACACAGAGTCATTTTTCTGCCAGGAATTTCCAAGATGCCAATTCCTTCTGGAAGAAATCTCTGAATCAGTTGAGGAAACGGCCTTA